>NW_027477275.1:0-7500 GCF_051020955.1 Megalopta genalis | reverse complement strand
TAAAGTACCATTATTTTAAACAACATGTCGTTCTAAATGCTTAATCCCTATGTAAAAAAGTTATTTAAGCAAGAATATGTAATTGAAAAAAATTAGAAAAATTTATTTTAGCCGTAAATCGAAAATAATGGGGACACCGGAGCTGTTCGAAGCGCCGAGACGCGCCGCGTACGGCCGAATATTTTCTAAGTCCCAACGTACCGATCAAGAGTAAAGTACCATTTTCCTACATTAGATTTCGTTCTAAATGCTTAATCCCTATGTAAAAACGTTAGTTAAGCAAGAATATCGTATTTTAAAAAAAATCTAATGATAGGATTTTCCAGAAAATTGAAAAAACCGAAAAATGTCAAGAGTAAAGTGCCATTTTCTGACATTAGATTTCGTTCTAAATGCTTAATCCCTATGTAGAAAGGTTAGTTAAGCAAGATTATCGTATTTTTAAAAAAATCTAATGATAGGATTTTTCAGAAAATTGAAAAAACCGTAAAATGTCAAGAGTAAAGTGCCCTTATTTTAAACATTATATCGTTCTAAATGCTTAATCCCTATGTAAAAAAGTTATCTAAGCAAGAATATGTTATTGAATAAAATGAGAAAAATTTATTTTAGCCGTAAATCGAAAATAATGGGTCGAGCGAATCGGTCGATTGCGCCGAGACGCGCTATGATGCAACAGACGAGCGATTGGAACGCCCGAATATTTTCAAAGTCCCAACGTACCGATCAAGAGTAAAGTACCATTTTCCTACATTAGATTTCGTTCTAAATGCTTAATCCCTATGTAAAAACGTTAGTTAAGCAAGAATATCGTATTTTTAAAAAAATCTAATGATAGGATTTTCCAGAAAATTGAAAAAACCGAAAAATGTCAAGAGTAAAGTGCCATTTTCTGACATTAGATTTCGTTCTAAATGCTTAATCCCTATGTAGAAACGTTAGTTAAGCAAGAATATCGTATTTTTAAAAAAATCTAATGATAGGATTTTTCAGAAAATTGAAAAAACCGTAAAATGTCAAGAGTAAAGTGCCCTTATTTTAAACAATGTATCGTTCTAAATGCTTAATCCCTATGTAAAAAAGTTATTTTAGCAGGAATATGTTATTGAAAAAAATTAGAAAAATTTATTTTAGCCGTAAATCGAAAATAATGGGGACACCGGAGCTGTTCGAAGCGCCGAGCGCGCCGCGTACGCCCGAATATTTTCAAAGTCCCAACGTACCGATCAAGAGTAAAGTACCATTTTCCTACATTAGATTTCGTTCTAAATGCTTAATCCCTATGTAAAAACGTTAGTTAAGCAAGAATATCGTATTTTAAAAAAAATCTAATGATAGGATTTTCCAGAAAATTGAAAAAACCGAAAAATGTCAAGAGTAAAGTGCCATTTTCTGACATTAGATTTCGTTCTAAATGCTTAATCCCTATGTAGAAAGGTTAGTTAAGCAAGATTATCGTATTTTTAAAAAAATCTAATGATAGGATTTTTCAGAAAATTGAAAAAACCGTAAAATGTCAAGAGTAAAGTGCCCTTATTTTAAACATTATATCGTTCTAAATGCTTAATCCCTATGTAAAAAAGTTATCTAAGCAAGAATATGTTATTGAATAAAATGAGAAAAATTTATTTTAGCCGTAAATCGAAAATAATGGGTCGAGCGAATCGGTCGATTGCGCCGAGACGCGCTATGATGCAACAGACGAGCGATTGGAACGCCCGAATATTTTCAAAGTCCCAACGTACCGATCAAGAGTAAAGTACCATTTTCCTACATTAGATTTCGTTCTAAATGCTTAATCCCTATGTAAAAACGTTAGTTAAGCAAGAATATCGTATTTTTAAAAAAATCTAATGATAGGATTTTCCAGAAAATTGAAAAAACCGAAAAATGTCAAGAGTAAAGTGCCATTTTCTGACATTAGATTTCGTTCTAAATGCTTAATCCCTATGTAGAAACGTTAGTTAAGCAAGAATATCGTATTTTTAAAAAAATCTAATGATAGGATTTTTCAGAAAATTGAAAAAACCGTAAAATGTCAAGAGTAAAGTGCCCTTACTTTAAACAATGCATCGTTCTAAATGCTTAATCCCTATGTAAAAAAGTTATTTAAGCAGGAATATGTTATTGAAAAAAATTAGAAAAATTTATTTTAGCCGTAAATCGAAAATAATGGATCGAGCGAATCGGTCGATTGCGCCGAGACGCGCTATGATGCAACAGACGAGCGATTGGAACCCCCGAATATTTTCAAAGTCCCAACGTACCGATCAAGAGTAAAGTACCATTTTCCTACATTAGATTTCGTTCTAAATGCTTAATCCCTATGTAAAAACGTTAGTTAAGCAAGAATATCGTATTTTAAAAAAAATCTAATGATAGGATTTTCCAGAAAAATGAAAAAACCGAAAAATGTCAAGAGTAAAGTGCCATTTTCTGACATTAGATTTCGTTCTAAATGCTTAATCCCTATGTAGAAACGTTAGTTAAGCAAGAATATCGTATTTTTAAAAAAATCTAATGATAGGATTTTTCAGAAAATTGAAAAAACCGTAAAATGTCAAGAGTAAAGTGCCCTTATTTTAAACAATGTATCGTTCTAAATGCTTAATCCCTATGTAAAAAAGTTATTTTAGCAGGAATATGTTATTGAAAAAAATTAGAAAAATTTATTTTAGCCGTAAATCGAAAATAATGGGGACACCGGAGCTGTTCGAAGCGCCGAGCGCGCCGCGTACGCCCGAATATTTTCAAAGTCCCAACGTACCGATCAAGAGTAAAGTACCATTTTCCTACATTAGATTTCGTTCTAAATGCTTAATCCCTATGTAAAAACGTTAGTTAAGCAAGAATATCGTATTTTAAAAAAAATCTAATGATAGGATTTTCCAGAAAATTGAAAAAACCGAAAAATGTCAAGAGTAAAGTGCCATTTTCTGACATTAGATTTCGTTCTAAATGCTTAATCCCTATGTAGAAAGGTTAGTTAAGCAAGATTATCGTATTTTTAAAAAAATCTAATGATAGGATTTTTCAGAAAATTGAAAAAACCGTAAAATGTCAAGAGTAAAGTGCCCTTATTTTAAACATTATATCGTTCTAAATGCTTAATCCCTATGTAAAAAAGTTATCTAAGCAAGAATATGTTATTGAATAAAATGAGAAAAATTTATTTTAGCCGTAAATCGAAAATAATGGGTCGAGCGAATCGGTCGATTGCGCCGAGACGCGCAATGATGCAACAGACGAGCGATTGGAACGCCCGAATATTTTCAAAGTCCCAACGTACCGATCAAGAGTAAAGTACCATTTTCCTACATTAGATTTCGTTCTAAATGCTTAATCCCTATGTAAAAACGTTAGTTAAGCAAGAATATCGTATTTTTAAAAAAATCTAATGATAGGATTTTCCAGAAAATTGAAAAAACCGAAAAATGTCAAGAGTAAAGTGCCATTTTCTGACATTGGATTTCGTTCTAAATGCTTAATCCCTATGTAGAAACGTTAGTTAAGCAAGAATATCGTATTTTTAAAAAAATCTAATGATAGGATTTTTCAGAAAATTGAAAAAACCGTAAAATGTCAAGAGTAAAGTGCCCTTACTTTAAACAATGCATCGTTCTAAATGCTTAATCCCTATGTAAAAAAGTTATTTAAGCAGGAATATGTTATTGAAAAAAATTAGAAAAATTTATTTTAGCCGTAAATCGAAAATAATGGATCGAGCGAATCGGTCGATTGCGCCGAGACGCGCTATGATGCAACAGACGAGCGATTGGAACCCCCGAATATTTTCAAAGTCCCAACGTACCGATCAAGAGTAAAGTACCATTTTCCTACATTAGATTTCGTTCTAAATGCTTAATCCCTATGTAAAAACGTTAGTTAAGCAAGAATATCGTATTTTTAAAAAAATCTAATGATACGATTTTCCAGAAAATTGAAAAAACCGAAAAATGTCAAGAGTAAAGTGCCATTTTCTGACATTAGATTTCGTTCTAAATGCTTAATCCCTATGTAGAAACGTTAGTTAAGCAAGAATATCGTATTTTTAAAAAAATCTAATGATAGGATTTTTCAGAAAATTGAAAAAACCGTAAAATGTCAAGAGTAAAGTGCCCTTACTTTAAACAATGTATCGTTCTAAATGCTTAATCCCTATGTAAAAAAGTTATTTAAGCAGGAATATGTTATTGAAAAAAATTAGAAAAATTTATTTTAGCCGTAAATCGAAAATAATGGGGACACCGGAGCTGTTCGAAGCGCCGAGCGCGCCGCGTACGCCCGAATATTTTCAAAGTCCCAACGTACCGATCAAGAGTAAAGTACCATTTTCCTACATTAGATTTCGTTCTAAATGCTTAATCCCTATGTAAAAACGTTAGTTAAGCAAGAATATCGTATTTTTAAAAAAATCTAATGATAGGATTTTCCAGAAAATTGAAAAAACCGAAAAATGTCAAGAGTAAAGTGCCATTTTCTGACATTAGATTTCGTTCTAAATGCTTAATCCCTATGTAGAAACGTTAGTTAAGCAAGAATATCGTATTTTTAAAAAAATCTAATGATAGGATTTTTCAGAAGATTGAAAAAACCGTAAAATGTCAAGAGTAAAGTGCCCTTATTTTAAACAATGTATCGTTCTAAATGCTTAATCCCTATGTAAAAAAGTTATTTAAGCAGGAATATGTTATTGAAAAAAATTAGAAAAATTTATTTTAGCCGTAAATCGAAAATAATGGATCGAGCGAATCGGTCGATTGCGCCGAGACGCGCTATGATGCAACAGACGAGCGATTGGAACGCCCGAATATTTTCAAAGTCCCAACGTACCGATCAAGAGTAAAGTACCATTTTCCTACATTAGATTTCGTTCTAAATGCTTAATCCCTATGTAAAAACGTTAGTTAAGCAAGAATATCGTATTTTAAAAAAAATCTAATGATAGGATTTTCCAGAAAAATGAAAAAACCGAAAAATGTCAAGAGTAAAGTGCCATTTTCTGACATTAGATTTCGTTCTAAATGCTTAATCCCTATGTAGAAACGTTAGTTAAGCAAGAATATCGTATTTTTAAAAAAATCTAATGATAGGATTTTTCAGAAAATTGAAAAAACCGTAAAATGTCAAGAGTAAAGTGCCCTTATTTTAAACAATGTATCGTTCTAAATGCTTAATCCCTATGTAAAAAAGTTATTTAAGCAGGAATATGTTATTGAAAAAAATTAGAAAAATTTATTTTAGCCGTAAATCGAAAATAATGGATCGAGCGAATCGGTCGATTGCGCCGAGACGCGCTATGATGCAACAGACGAGCGATTGGAACGCCCGAATATTTTCAAAGTCCCAACGTACCGATCAAGAGTAAAGTACCATTTTCCTACATTAGATTTCGTTCTAAATGCTTAATCCCTATGTAAAAACGTTAGTTAAGCAAGAATATCGTATTTTAAAAAAAATCTAATGATAGGATTTTCCAGAAAATTGAAAAAACCGAAAAATGTCAAGAGTAAAGTGCCATTTTCTGACATTAGATTTCGTTCTAAATGCTTAATCCCTATGTAGAAACGTTAGTTAAGCAAGAATATCGTATTTTTAAAAAAATCTAATGATAGGATTTTTCAGAAAATTGAAAAAACCGTAAAATGTCAAGAGTAAAGTGCCCTTATTTTAAACAATGTATCGTTCTAAATGCTTAATCCCTATGTAAAAAAGTTATTTAAGCAGGAATATGTTATTGAAAAAAATTAGAAAAATTTATTTTAGCCGTAAATCGAAAATAATGGATCGAGCGAATCGCTCGATTGCGCCGAGACGCGCTATGATGCAACAGACGAGCGATTGGAACGCCCGAATATTTTCAAAGTCCCAACGTACCGATCAAGAGTAAAGTACCATTTTCCTACATTAGATTTCGTTCTAAATGCTTAATCCCTATGTAAAAACGTTAGTTAAGCAAGAATATCGTATTTTAAAAAAAATCTAATGATACGATTTTCCAGAAAATTGAAAAAACCGAAAAATGTCAAGAGTAAAGTGCCATTTTCTGACATTAGATTTCGTTCTAAATGCTTAATCCCTATGTAGAAACGTTAGTTAAGCAAGAATATCGTATTTTTAAAAAAATCTAATGATAGGATTTTTCAGAAAATTGAAAAAACCGTAAAATGTCAAGAGTAAAGTGCCCTTATTTTAAACAATGTATCGTTCTAAATGCTTAATCCCTATGTAAAAAAGTTATTTAAGCAGGAATATGTTATTGAAAAAAATTAGAAAAATTTATTTTAGCCGTAAATCGAAAATAATGGATCGAGCGAATCGCTCGATTGCGCCGAGACGCGCTATGATGCAACAGACGAGCGATTGGAACGCCCGAATATTTTCAAAGTCCCAACGTACCGATCAAGAGTAAAGTACCATTTTCCTACATTAGATTTCGTTCTAAATGCTTAATCCCTATGTAGAAACGTTAGTTAAGCAAGAATATCGTATTTTTAAAAAAATCTAATGATAGGATTTTCCAGAAAATTGAAAAAACCGAAAAATGTCAAGAGTAAAGTGCCATTTTCTGACATTAGATTTCGTTCTAAATGCTTAATCCCTATGTAGAAACGTTAGTTAAGCAAGAATATCGTATTTTTAAAAAAATCTAATGATAGGATTTTTCAGAAGATTGAAAAAACCGTAAAATGTCAAGAGTAAAGTGCCCTTATTTTAAACAATGTATCGTTCTAAATGCTTAATCCCTATGTAAAAAAGTTATTTAAGCAGGAATATGTTATTGAAAAAAATTAGAAAAATTTATTTTAGCCGTAAATCGAAAATAATGGATCGAGCGAATCGCTCGATTGCGCCGAGACGCGCTATGATGCAACAGACGAGCGATTGGAACGCCCGAATATTTTCAAAGTCCCAACGTACCGATCAAGAGTAAAGTACCATTTTCCTACATTAGATTTCGTTCTAAATGCTTAATCCCTATGTAAAAACGTTAGTTAAGCAAGAATATCGTATTTTAAAAAAAATCTAATGATAGGATTTTCCAGAAAAATGAAAAAACCGAAAAATGTCAAGAGTAAAGTGCCATTTTCTGACATTAGATTTCGTTCTAAATGCTTAATCCCTATGTAGAAACGTTAGTTAAGCAAGAATATCGTATTTTTAAAAAAATCTAATGATAGGATTTTTCAGAAAATTGAAAAAACCGTAAAATGTCAAGAGTAAAGTGCCCTTATTTTAAACAATGTATCGTTCTAAATGCTTAATCCCTATGTAAAAAAGTTATTTAAGCAGGAATATGTTATTGAAAAAAATTAGAAAAATTTATTTTAGCCGTAAATCGAAAATAATGGATCGAGCGAATCGGTCGATTGCGCCGAGACGCGCTATGATGCAACAGACGAGCGATTGGAACGCCCGAATATTTTCAAAGTCCCAACGTACCGATCAAGAGTAAAGTACCATTTTCCTACATTAGATTTCGTTCTAAATGCTTAATCC
>NW_027477274.1:0-85010 GCF_051020955.1 Megalopta genalis | reverse complement strand
ATCATGTATATCACAAGTATTTGAAGCTAAACCATTTGATTCCCATTGATTTGGAGCTAAGCCTTCTCCTTCGCATTGATTTGGAGCAAAATCATGTGTTTCGCATGGATTTATATCTAACACGTTTGTTTCGCAAGCAGTTGAAGCTAAATCATGTATATCACAAGTATTTGAAGCTATACCATTTGTTTCGCAAGGATTCGAAATCAGCCTTCTATTTCGCATTGATTTGAAGCTAAATCATGTGTTTCTCATGGATTTGATGCTAACTCGTTTCTATCACATGGATTTAAAGCTAACTCGTTTGTTTCGCCTGCTGTTGAAGCTAAATCATGTATATCACAAGTATTTTAAGCTAAACCAATTGTTTCTCGTTGTATTTGAAGCCAAGCCTTCTACTTCGCATCGATTCGAAGCTAAATCATGTGAATCGCAAGGATTTGAAACTAACTCGTTTGTTTCGCATGCAGTTGAAGCTAAATCATGTATATCACAAGTATTTGAAGCTAAGTCATTTGTTTCGGATTGATTTGAAGCTAAGCCTTCTACTTCGCATTGATATGATGCTATATCATATGTTTCGCATGGATTTGAAACTAGCTCGTTTGTTTCGTCTTCATTTGAAGCAGTTTCATTTATATCGCAAGTATTTGAAGCTAAACTATTTGTTTCGGATTGATTTGAAGCTAAGCCTTCTACTTCGCATTGATTTGATGCTAAATCATATGTTTCGCATGGATTTGAAACTAACTCGTTTGTTTCGTCTTCATTTCAAGCTGTTTCATTTATATCGCAAGTATTTGAAGCTAAACTATTTGTTTCGCATGGATTTGAAGCTAAGCCATCTACTTCGCATTGATTTGAAGCTAAATCATGTGTTTCGCTGGGATTTGAAGCTAACTCGTTTGTTTCGCATGCAGTTGAAGCTAAATCATGTATATCACAAGTATTTTAAGCTAAACCAATTGTTTCTCGTGTATTTGAAGCTAAGCCTTCCACTTCGCATTGATTTGAAGCCAAATCATGTGTTTCTCATGGATTTAAAGCTAACACGTTTGTTTCGCATGCAGTTGAAGCTCAATCATGTATATCACAAGTATTTGAAGCTAAACCATTTGTTTCGCATTGGTTTTGAAGCTAAGCCTTCTACTTCGCATTGATTGGAAGCTAAATCATGTGTTACGATTGGATATGAAGCTCACTCGTTTGTTTTTCCAGCATTTGAAGCTATATTACTTATATCGCAAGTATTTGAAGCTGAACCATTTGTTTCGCATGAATATTAAGCTAAACCATGTGCTTCGAATGAATTTGAAGCTAAATCATGTTTTTCGCATGTATTTGAAGCTAACTCGATTGTGTCGCATGCAGTTGAAGCTTAATCATGTATATCACAAGTATTTGATGCCAAACCATATGAATCGCAGGGATTTAGAGCTAAGCCTTCTACTTCGCATCGATTTGGAGCTAATCAAGTGCTTCGCTTGGATTTGAAGCTAACTCGTTTGTTTCGCATGCAGTTGAAGCTAAATCATGTAATATCACAAGTATTTGAAGCTAAACCATTTGATTCCCATTGATTTGGAGCTAAGCCTTCTCCTTCGCATTGATTTGGAGCAAAATCATTGTGTTTCGCATGGATTTATATCTAACACGTTTGTTTCGCAAGCAGTTGAAGCTAAATCTATGTATATCACAAGTATTTGAAGCTATACCATTTGTTTCGCAAGGGATTCGAAAATCAGCCTTCTATTTCGCATTGATTTGAAGCTAAATCATGTGTTTCTCATGGATTTGATGCTAACTCGTTTCTATCACATGGATTTAAAGCTAACTCGTTTGTTTCGCCTGCTGTTGAAGCTAAATCATGTATATCACAAGTATTTTAAGCTAAACCAATTGTTTCTCGTGTATTTGAAGCCAAGCCTTCTACTTCGCATCGATTCGAAGCTAAATCATGTGAATCGCAAGGATTTGAAACTAACTCGTTTGTTTCGCATGCAGTTGAAGCTAAATCATGTATATCACAAGTATTTGAAGCTAAGTCATTTGTTTCGGATTGATTTGAAGCTAAGCCTTCTACTTCGCATTGATATGATGCTATATCATATGTTTCGCATGGATTTGAAACTAGCTCGTTTGTTTCGTCTTCATTTGAAGCAGTTTCATTTATATCGCAAGTATTTGAAGCTAAACTATTTGTTTCGGATTGATTTGAAGCTAAGCCTTCTACTTCGCATTGATTTGATGCTAAATCATATGTTTCGCATGGATTTGAAACTAACTCGTTTGTTTCGTCTTCATTTCAAGCTGTTTCATTTATATCGCAAGTATTTGAAGCTAAACCATTTGTTTCGCATGGATTTGAAGCTAAGCCTTCTACTTCGCATTGATTTGAAGCTAAATCATGTGTTTCGCTGGGATTTGAAGCTAACTCGTTTGTTTCGCATGCAGTTGAAGCTAAATCATGTATATCACAAGTATTTTAAGCTAAACCAATTGTTTCTCGTGTATTTGAAGCTAAGCCTTCCACTTCGCATTGATTTGAAGCTAACTCGGTTGTTTCGCCTGCATATGAATTTATATCACTTATATCGCAATTAGCTGAAGATAAATCATTTGTTTCTCATGTATTTGAAGATAAGCCACCTACTTCGCATTGATTTGATGCTAAATCGTGTGTTTTCGCATGGATTTCAAAATAACTCGTTTCGTACGCACGCAAATGAAGCTAAATCATGTATATCACAAGTATTTGATGCTAAACCATTTGTTTCGCGGGGATTTGAAGCTAAGCCTTCTACTTCGCATTGATTTGCAGCTAAATCATGTGTTTCGCTTGGTTTTGAAGCTAACTCGTTTGTTTCGCATGCAGTTGAAGCTAAATCATGTATAGCACAAGTATTTGAAGGTAAACCATATGTTTCGCATGGATTTGAAGATAAGCCTTCTACTTCGCATTGATTTGAAGCTAAATCATGTGTATCGCTTGAATTTGAAGCTAACTCGTTTGTTTCGCATGCATTTGAAGCTAAATTATGTATATCACAAGTATTTTAAGCTAAACCATTTGATTCGCATGGATTTGAAATTAACCCTTCTACTTCGTACTGATTTGAAGCTAAATCATGTGATTCGTTGAATTTGAAACTAAGCCTTCTACTTCGCATTGATTTGAAGCTATATCGTGTGTTTCGCATCGATTTGAAGCTAATTCATGTATATCACAAGTATTTGAAGCTGAACCACATGTTTTGCGTGAACATTAAGCTAAACCATGTGTTTCCAACGTATTTGAAGCTGAATTATGTGTTTCGCTTGCATTTGAAGCTAATTCGATTGTTTCGCATGCAGTTGAAGCTAAATCATGTAAATCACAAGTATTTGAAGCTAAACCATTCGCTTCGCATGGATTTGAAGCAAAGCCTTCAACTTCGCCTTCATTTGAAGATAAATCATGTGTTTCGCTTGGATTTGAAGCTAACACGTTTGTTTCGCATGCAGTTGAATCAAAATCATGTATATCACAAGTATTTGAAGCTAAACCATTTGTTTCGCATGGATTCGATGATCAGCCTTCCACTTCGCATTGATTTGAAGCTAAATCAAGTGTTTCTCTTGGATTTGAAGTTAACTCGTTAGTTTCGCATGCTGTTGAAGCTAAGTCATGAATATCACGAAGTGATTTGAAGCTAAACGATTTGATTCTCATGGATTTGGAGCTAAGCCTTCTACTTCGCCTTGATTTCAAGCTAAATCATGTGTTTCGCATGGATTTAAAGCTAACACGTTTGTTTCGCATGCAGTTGAATCTAAATCATGTACATCACAAGTATTTGAAGATAATCCATTTGTTTTGCATGGATTCGAAAATCAGCCTTCTATTTCGCATTGATTTGAAGCCAAATCATGTGTTTCTCATGGATTTAAAGCTAACACGTTTGTTTCGCATGCAGTTGAAGCTCAATTATGTATATCACAAGTATTTGAAGCTGAACCATTTGTTTCGCATGAATATTAAGCTAAACCATGTGCTTCGAATGAATTTGAAGCTAAATCATGTTTTTTCGCATGTATTTGAAGCTAACTCGTTTGTTTCGCCTGCATGTGAAGCTAAATCATGTATATTACAAGTATTTGAAGCTAAACCATTTGTTTCGCATGGATTCGAAAATCAGCCTTCTATTTCGCAATGATTTGAAGCTAAATCATGAGTTTCGAATGAATTTGAAGCTAAATCATGTGTTTCGCATGTATTTGAAGCTAACTCGTTTCTTTCGCCTGCATGTGAAGCTAAATCATGTATATCACAAGTATTTGAAGCTAATCCATTTGATTCCCATGGATTTGAAGATAAGCCCTTCCACTTCGCATTGATTTGAAGCTAAATCATTTGTTTCGCTTGGATTTGAAGCTAACTCGTTTATTTCGCATGCAGTTGAAGCTCAATCATGTATATCACAAGTATTTGAAGCTAAACCATTTGTTTCGCATGGATTTGCAGCTAAGCCTTCTACTTCGCATTGATTTGAAGATAAATCATGTGTTATGCTTGGATTTGAAGTTAACTCGTTTGATTCGCATGCAGTTGAAGCTATATCACTTATATCGCAAGTATTTGAAGCTAAATCATTTTTGTCGCATGGATTCGAAAATCAGCCTTCTACTTCGCGTTGATCTGAAGCTAAATCATGTGTTTCTCATGGATTTAATGCTAACACGTTTGTTTCGCAGGCAGTTGAAGCTCAATCATGTATATCAGAAGTATTTGAAGCTAAACCATTTGTTTCGCATTGGTTTTGAAGCTAGGCCTTCTACTTCGCATTAATTTGAAGCTAAATCATGTGTTACTCTTGGATATGAAGCTCACTCGTTTGTTTTTCCAGCATTTGAAGCTATATTACTATATCGCAAGTATTTGAAGCTGAACCATTTGTTTCGCATGAATATTAAGCTAAACCATGTGCTTCGAATGAGTTTGAAGCTAAATCATGTTTTTCGCATCTATTTGAAGCTAAATCGTTTGTTTCGCCTGCATGTGAAGCTAAATCATGTATATCACAAGTATTTGAAGCTAAACCATTTGTTTCGCATGGATTCGAAAATCAGCCTTCTATTTCGCAATGATTTGAAGCTAAATCATGTGTTTCTCAAGGATTTGAAGCTAACTCGTTTCTATCGCATGGGATTAAAGCGAACTCGTTTGTTTCGCATGCTGTTGAAGCTAAATCTAGTATATCACAAGTATTTGAAGCTAAACCATTTGTTTCGCATGGATTCGAAAATCAGACTTCTATTTCGAATTGATTTGAAGCTAAATCATGACTTTCGCTTGTATTTGAAGCTAACTCGTTTGTTTCGCCTGCATGTCGAGCTAAATCATGTATATCACAAGTATTTGAAGCTAAACCATTTGATTCTCATGGATTTGGAGCTAAGCCTTCAACTTCGCATTGATTTGGAGCTAAATCATGTGTTTCGGATGGATTTAAAGCTAACGCGTTTGTTTCGCATGCAGTTGAAGCTAAATCATGTATATCACAAGTATTTGAAGCTAAACGATTTGATCCTCATGGATTTGGAGCTAAGCCTTCAACTTCGCATTGATTTGGAGCTAAATCATGTGTTTCGGATGGATTTAAAGCTAACGCGTTTATTTCGCATGCAGTTGAAGCTCAATCATGTATATCACAAGTATTTGTAGCTAAACCACTTGTTTCGCATGGATTTGAAGCTAAGCCTTCTACCTCGCATTGATTTGAAGCTAAATCATGTGTTACGCTTGGATATGAAGCTCACTCGTTTGTTTTTCCAGCATTTGAAGCAATATTACTTATATCGCAAGTATTTGAAGCTGAACCATTTGTTTCGCATGAATATTAAGCTAAACCATGTGCTTCGAATGAATTTGAAGCTAAATCATGTTTTTCGCATGTATTTGAAGCTAACTCGTTTGTTTCGCATGCTGTGGAAGCTAAATCTAGTATATCACAAGTATATGAAGCTAAACTATTTGTTTCGCATGGATTCGAAAATCAGACTTCTATTTCGCATTGATTTGAAGCTAAATCGTGAGTTTCGCATGGATTTGATTCTAACTCGTTTGTTTCGCATGGATTTGAAGCTTACTCATTTGTTTCGCATGCAGTTGAAGCATAATCATGTATATCACAAGTATTTGAAGCATACACATTTGTTTCGCATGCAGTTGAAGCATAATCATGTATATCACAAGTATTTGAAGCTAAAACATTTGTTTCGCATGGAGTCGAAAAACAGCCTTCTATTTCGCATTGATTTGAAGCCAAATCATGTGTTTGTCATGGATTTAAAGCTACCACGTTTGTCTCGCATGCAGTTGATGCTCAATCATGTATATCACATGTGTTTGAAGCTAAACCATTTGTTGCGCATTGGTTTTGACGCTAAGCCTTCTACTTCGCATTGATTTGAAGCTGTATCATGTGTTACGCATGGATATGAAGCTCACTCGTTTGTTTTTCCAGCATTTGAAGCAATATTACTTATATCGCAAGTATTTGAAGCTGAACCATTTGTTTCACATGAATATTAAGCTAAACCATGTGCTTCGAATGAATTTGAAGCTAAATCACGTTTTTCGCATGTATTTGAAGCTAACTCGTTTGTTTCGCCTGCATGTGAAGCTCAATCATGTATATCACAAGTATTTGAAGCTAAACCATTTGTTTCGCATGGATTTGCAGCTAAGCCTTCTACTTCGCATTGATTTGAAGATAAATCATGTGTTATGCTTGGATTTGAAGTTAACTCGTTTGATTCGCATGCAGTTGAAGCTATATCACTTATATCGCAAGTATTTGAAGCTAAATCATTTTTGTCGCATGGATTCGAAAATCAGCCTTCTACTTCGCGTTGATCTGAAGCTAAATCATGTGTTTCTCATGGATTTAATGCTAACACGTTTGTTTCGCAGGCAGTTGAAGCTCAATCATGTATATCAGAAGTATTTGAAGCTAAACCATTTGTTTCGCATTGGTTTTGAAGCTAGGCCTTCTACTTCGCATTAATTTGAAGCTAAATCATGTGTTACTCTTGGATATGAAGCTCACTCGTTTGTTTTTCCAGCATTTGAAGCTATATTACTATATCGCAAGTATTTGAAGCTGAACCATTTGTTTCGCATGAATATTAAGCTAAACCATGTGCTTCGAATGAGTTTGAAGCTAAATCATGTTTTTCGCATCTATTTGAAGCTAAATCGTTTGTTTCGCCTGCATGTGAAGCTAAATCATGTATATCACAAGTATTTGAAGCTAAACCATTTGTTTCGCATGGATTTGAAGCTAAGCCTTCTCCTTCGCATTGATTTGAAGTTAAATCATGTGTTACGCTTGGATATGAAGCTCACTCGTTTGTTTTTCCAGCATTTGAAGCTATATTACTTATATCGCAAGTATTTGAAGCTAAACCATTTGTTTCGGATTGATTTGAAGCTCAGCCTCCTACTTCCCATTAATTTGAAGCTAACTCGATTGATTCGACTGCATTTGAATCTATATCACTTACTTCGCAATTATCTGAAGATAAATCATTTGCTTCTCATGTATTTGAAGCTAAGCCGTCTATTTCGCATTGATTTGAAGCTAAATCATGTGTTTCGCATGGATTTAAAGCTAACACGTTTGTTTCGCATGCAGTTGAAGCTAAATCATGTATATCACAAGTATTTGAAGCTAAACCATTTGATGCTCATGGATTTGGAGCTAAGCCTTCAACTTCGCATTGATTTGGAGCTAAATCATGTGTTTCGGATGGATTTAAAGCTAACACGTTTGTTTCGCATTCAGTTGAAGCTAAATCATGTACATCACAAGTATTTGAAGCATACACATTTGTTTCGCATGCAGTTGAAGCATAATCATGTATATCACAAGTATTTGAAGCTAAAACATTTGTTTCGCATGGAGTCGAAAAACAGCCTTCTATTTCGCATTGATTTGAAGCCAAATCATGTGTTTGTCATGGATTTAAAGCTACCACGTTTGTCTCGCATGCAGTTGATGCTCAATCATGTATATCACATGTGTTTGAAGCTAAACCATTTGTTGCGCATTGGTTTTGACGCTAAGCCTTCTACTTCGCATTGATTTGAAGCTGTATCATGTGTTACGCATGGATATGAAGCTCACTCGTTTGTTTTTCCAGCATTTGAAGCTATATTACTTATATCGCAAGTATTTGAAGCTGAACCATTTGTTTCACATGAATATTAAGCTAAACCATGTGCTTCGAATGAATTTGAAGCTAAATCACGTTTTTCGCATGTATTTGAAGCTAACTCGTTTGTTTCGCCTGCATGTGAAGCTAAATCATGTATATCACAAGTATTTGAAGCTAATACATTTGATTCCCATGGATTTGAAGATAAGCCATCTACTTCGCATTGATTTGGAGCTAACACGTTTGTTTCGCATATAGTTGAATCTAAATCATGTATATCACAAGTATTTGAAGCTAAACCTTTTGTTTCGCATGGATTCGATGATCAGCCTTCCACTTCGCATTGATTTGATGCTAAATCAAGTGTTTCGCTTGGATTTCAAGTTAACTCGTTAGTTTCCAATGCTGTTGAAGCTAAGTCATGTATATCACAAGTATTTGAAGCTAAACCATTTGATTCTCAAGGATTTGGAGCTAAGCCTTCTACTTCGCATTGATTTCGAGCTAAATCATGTGTTTCGCATTGATTTAAAGCTAACACGTTTGTTTCGCATGCAGTTGAAGCTAAGTCATGTATATCACAAGTATTTGAAGATAATCCATTTGTTTTGCATGGATTCGAAAATCAGCCTTCTATTTCGCATTGATTTGAAATCAAATCATGTGTTTGTCATGGATTTAAAGCTATCACGTTTGTCTCGCATGCAGTTGAAGCCCAATCATGTATATCAGAAGTATTTGAAGCTAAACCGTTTGTTTCGCATGGAGTTGAATCTAAGCCTTCTACTTCGCATTGATTTGAAGCTAAATGATGTGTTACGCTTGGATTTGAAGCTCACTCGTTTGTTTCTCCTGCATTTGAAGCTATATCACTTATATGGGAAGTATTTGAAGCTAAATCATTTGTGTCGCATGGATTTGATGCTAAGCATTCTACTTCGCATTGATTTGGAGCTAAATCATGTGTTTCGGATGGATTTAAAGCTAACACGTTTGTTTCGCATGCAGTTGAAGCTAAATCATGTACATCACAAGTATTTGAAGCTAAACCATTTGATTCGCATGTATTTGGAGCTAAGCCTTCTACTTCGCATTGATTCGAAGCTAAATCAAGTGTTTCGTTTGGATTTGAAGAAAACTCGTTTGTTTTGCATGCTGTTGAAGCTATATCACTTATGCTGGCAAGTATTTGAAGCTAAATGATTCGTTTCGCATGGAGTTGAAGCTAAGCCTTCCACTTCGCATTGATTTGAAGATAAATCATGTGTTTCGCTTGGATTTCAAGCTAACTCGTTTGTTTCGCATGCAGTTGAAGCTAAATCATGTATATCACAAGTATTTGAAGGTAGTCCATATGTTTTGCATGGATTCGAAAATCAGCCTTCTATTTCGCATTGATTTGAAGCTAAATCATGAGTTTCGCATGGATTTGAAGCTAACTCGTTTGTTTCGCATGGATATGAAGCTAACTCATTTGTTTCGCATGCAGTTGAATCAAAATCATGTATATCACAAGTATTTGAAGCTAAATCATTTGTGTCGCATGGATTCGAAAATCAGCCTTCCACTTCGCATTGATTTGAAGCTAAATCAAGTGTTTCTCTTGGATTTGAAGTTACCTCGTTAGTTTCGCATGCTGTTGAAGCTAAGTCATGTATATCACAAGTATGTGAAGCTAAACGATTTGATTCTCATGGATTTGGAGCTAAGCCTTCTACTTCGCATTGATTTCGAGCTAAATCATGTGTTTCGCATGGATTTAAAGCTAACACGTTTGTTTCGCATGCAGTTGAAGCTAAGTCTAGTATATCACAAGTATATGAAGCTAAACCATTTGTTTCGCATGGATTCGAAAATCAGACTTCTATTTCGCATTGATTTGAAGGTAACTCGTTTCTTTCGCATGGATTTGAAGCTAACTCATTTGTTTCACTTGCCGTTGAATCAAAATCATGTATATCACAAGTATTTGAAGCTAAACCATTTGTTTCACATGGATTCGAAGATCAGCCTCCTACTTCGCATGGATCTGAATCTAAATCATGAGTTTCGCACGGATTTGAAGTTAACTCGTTAGTTTCGCATGCAGTTGAAGCTAAATCATGTATATCACAAGTATTTGAAGCTAAACCATTTGTTTCGCATGGATTTGAAGCTAAGCCTTCTCCTTCGCATTGATTTGAAGTTAAATCATGTGTTACGCTTGGATATGAAGCTCACTCGTTTGTTTTTCCAGCATTTGAAGCTATATTACTTATATCGCAAGTATTTGAAGCTAAACCATTTGTTTCGGATTGATTTGAAGCTCAGCCTCCTACTTCCCATTAATTTGAAGCTAACTCGATTGATTCGACTGCATTTGAATCTATATCACTTACTTCGCAATTATCTGAAGATAAATCATTTGCTTCTCATGTATTTGAAGCTAAGCCGTCTATTTCGCATTGATTTGAAGCTAAATCATGTGTTTCGCTTGGATTTCAAGCTAACTCGTTTGTTTCGCATGCAGTTGAAGCTAAATCATGTATATCACAAGTATTTGAAGGTAAACCATTTGATTCTCATGGATTTGGAGCTAAGCCTTCTACTTCGCATTGATTTCGAGCTAAATCATGTGTTTCGCATGGATTTAAAGCTAACACGTTTGTTTCGCATGCATTTGAAGCTAAATCGTGTATATCACAAGTATTTGAAGATAATCCATTTGTTTTGCATGGATTCGAAAATCAGCCTTCTATTTCGCATTGATTTGAAGCCAAATCATGTGTTTCTCATGGATTTAAAGCTAACACGTTTGTTTCGCATGCAGTTGAAGCTCAATCATGTAAATCACAAGTATTTGAAGCTAAACCATTTATTTCGCATTGGTTTTGAAGCTAAGCCTTCTACCTCGCATTGATCTGAAGCTAAATCAAGTGTTTCGCTTGGATTTGAAGTTGACTCGTTAGTTTCGCATGCAGTTGAAGCTAAATCATGTATATCACAAGTATTTGAAGCTTACTCATTTGTTTCGCATGCAGTTGAAGCAGAATCATGTATATCACAAGTATTTGAAGCTAAAACATTTGTTTCGCATGGAGTCGAAAAACAGCCTTCTATTTCGCATTGATTTGAAGGTAACTCGTTTCTTTCGCATGGATTTGAAGCTAACTCATTTGTTTCACTTGCAGTTGAATCAAAATCATGTATATCTCAAGTATTTGAAGCTAAACCATTTGTTTCACATGGATTCGAAGATCAGCCTCCTACTTCGCATTGATCTGAATCTAAATCAAGAGTTTCGCACGGATTTGAAGTTAACTCGTTAGTTTCGCATGCAGTTGAAGCTAAATCATGTATATCACAAGTATTTGAAGCTAAACCATTTGTTTCGCATGTATTTGAAGCTAAGCCTTCTCCTTCGCATTGATTTGAAGTTAAATCATGTGTCACGCTTGGATATGAAGCTCACTCGTTTGTTTTTCCAGCATTTGAAGCTATATTACTTATATCGCAAGTATTTGAAGCTGAACCATTTGTTTCGCATGAATATTAAGCTAAACCATGTGCTTTGAATGAATTTGAAGCTAAATCATGCGTTTCGCATGTATTTTTCAAGCTAACTCGTTTGTTTCGCCTGCATGTGAAGCTAAATCATGTAAATCACAAGTATTTGAAGCTAATCCGTTTGATTCCCATGGATTCGAAAATCAGCCTTCCACTTCGCATTGATTTGAAGCTAAATCATGTGTTTTGCTTGGATTTGAAGCAAACTCGTTTATTTCGCATGCAGTTGAAGCTCAATCATGTATATCACAAGTATTTGTAGCTAAACCATTTGTTTCGCATGGATTTGAAGCTAAGCCTTCTACCTCGCATTGATTTGAAGCTAAATCATGTGTTACGCTTGGATATGAAGCTCACTCGTTTGTTTTTCCAGCATTTGAAGCAATATTACTTATATCGCAAGTATTTGAAGCTGAACCATTTGATTCGCATGAATATTAAGCTAAACCATGTGCTTCGAATGAATTTGAAGCTAAATCATGTTTTTCGCATGTATTTGAAGCTAACTCGTTTGTTTCGCATGCTGTGGAAGCTAAACCTAGTATATCACAAGTATATGAAGCTAAACCATTTGTTTCGCATGGATTCGGAAATCAGACTTCTATTTCGCATTGATTTGAAGCTAAATCGTGAGTTTCGCATGGATTTGAATCTAACTCGTTTGTTTCGCATGGATTTGAAGCTTACTCATTTGTTTCGCATGCAGTTGAAGCATAATCATGTATATCACAAGTATTTGAAGCTTACACATTTGTTTTGCATGCAGTTGAAGCATAATCATGTATATCACAAGTATTTGAAGCTAAAACATTTGTTTCGCATGGAGTCGAAAAACAGCATTCTATTCCGCATTGATTTGAAGCTATATCGTGTGTTTCGCATCGATTTGAAGCTAATTCATGTATATCACAAGTATTTGAAGCTGAACCACATGTTTTGCGTGAACATTAAGCTAAACCATGTGTTTCCAACGTATTTGAAGCTGAATTATGTGTTTCGCTTGCATTTGAAGCTAATTCGATTGTTTCGCATGCAGTTGAAGCTAAATCATGTAAATCACAAGTATTTGAAGCTAAACCATTCGCTTCGCATGGATTTGAAGCAAAGCCTTCAACTTCGCCTTCATTTGAAGATAAATCATGTGTTTCGCTTGGATTTCAAGCTAACACGTTTGTTTCGCATGCAGTTGAATCAAAATCATGTATATCACAAGTATTTGAAGCTAAACCATTTGTTTCGCATGGATTCGATGATCAGCCTTCCACTTCGCATTGATTTGAAGCTAAATCAAGTGTTTCTCTTGGATTTGAAGTTAACTCGTTAGTTTCGCATGCTGTTGAAGCTAAGTCATGAATATCACAAGTATTTGAAGCTAAACGATTTGATTCTAATGGATTTGGAGCTAAGCCTTCTACTTCGCCTTGATTTCAAGCTAAATCATGTGTTTCGCATGGATTTAAAGCTAACACGTTTGTTTCGCATGCAGTTGAATCTAAATCATGTACATCACAAGTATTTGAAGATAATCCATTTGTTTTGCATGGATTCGAAAATCAGCCTTCTATTTCGCATTGATTTGAAGCCAAATCATGTGTTTCTCATGGATTTAAAGCTAACACGTTTGTTTCGCATGCAGTTGAAGCTCAATTATGTATATCACAAGTATTTGAAGCTGAACCATTTGTTTCGCATGAATATTAAGCTAAACCATGTGCTTCGAATGAATTTGAAGCTAAATCATGTTTTTCGCATGTATTTGAAGCTAACTCGTTTGTTTCGCCTGCATGTGAAGCTAAATCATGTATATTACAAGTATTTGAAGCTAAACCATTTGTTTCGCATGGATTCGAAAATCAGCCTTCTATTTCGCAATAATTTGAAGCTAAATCATGAGTTTCGAATGAATTTGAAGCTAAATCATGTGTTTCGCATGTGTTTGAAGCTAACTCGTTTCTTTCGCCTGCATGTGAAGCTAAATCATGTATATCACAAGTATTTGAAGCTAATCCATTTGATTCCCATGGATTTGAAGATAAGCCTTCCACTTCGCATTGATTTGAAGCTAAATCATTTGTTTCGCTTGGATTTGAAGCTAACTCGTTTATTTCGCATGCAGTTGAAGCTCAATCATGTATATCACAAGTATTTGAAGCTGAACCATTTGTTTCGCATGAATATTAAGCTAAACCATGTGCTTCGAATGAATTTGAAGCTAAATCATGTTTTTCGCATGTATTTGAAGCTAACTCGTTTGTTTCGCCTGCATGTGAAGCTAAATCATGTATATTACAAGTATTTGAAGCTAAACCATTTGTTTCGCATGGATTCGAAAATCAGCCTTCTATTTCGCAATGATTTGAAGCTAAATCATGAGTTTCGAATGAATTTGAAGCTAAATCATGTGTTTCGCATGTGTTTGAAGCTAACTCGTTTCTTTCGCCTGCATGTGAAGCTAAATCATGTATATCACAAGTATTTGAAGCTAATCCATTTGATTCCCATGGATTCGAAAATCAGCCTTCTACTTCGCGTTGATCTGAAGCTAAATCATGTGTTTCTCATGGATTTAATGCTAACACGTTTGTTTCGCAGGCAGTTGAAGCTCAATCATGTATATCAGAAGTATTTGAAGCTAAACCATTTGTTTCGCATTGGTTTTGAAGCTAGGCCTTCTACTTCGCATTAATTTGAAGCTAAATCATGTGTTACTCTTGGATATGAAGCTCACTCGTTTGTTTTTCCAGCATTTGAAGCTATATTACTATATCGCAAGTATTTGAAGCTGAACCATTTGTTTCGCATGAATATTAAGCTAAACCATGTGCTTCGAATGAGTTTGAAGCTAAATCATGTTTTTCGCATCTATTTGAAGCTAAATCGTTTGTTTCGCCTGCATGTGAAGCTAAATCATGTATATCACAAGTATTTGAAGCTAAACCATTTGTTTCGCATGGATTCGAAAATCAGCCTTCTATTTCGCAATGATTTGAAGCTAAATCATGTGTTTCTCAAGGATTTGAAGCTAACTCGTTTCTATCGCATGGGATTAAAGCGAACTCGTTTGTTTCGCATGCTGTTGAAGCTAAATCTAGTATATCACAAGTATTTGAAGCTAAACCATTTGTTTCGCATGGATTCGAAAATCAGACTTCTATTTCGAATTGATTTGAAGCTAAATCATGACTTTCGCTTGTATTTGAAGCTAACTCGTTTGTTTCGCCTGCATGTCGAGCTAAATCATGTATATCACAAGTATTTGAAGCTAAACCATTTGATTCTCATGGATTTGGAGCTAAGCCTTCAACTTCGCATTGATTTGGAGCTAAATCATGTGTTTCGGATGGATTTAAAGCTAACGCGTTTGTTTCGCATGCAGTTGAAGCTAAATCATGTATATCACAAGTATTTGAAGCTAAACGATTTGATCCTCATGGATTTGGAGCTAAGCCTTCTACTTCGCATTGATTACAAGCTAAATCATGTGTTTCGCATGGATTTAAAGCTAACACGTTTGTTTCGCATGGATTTGAAGCTTACTCATTTGTTTCGCATGCAGTTGAAGCAGAATCATGTATATCACAAGTATTTGAAGCTAAAACATTTGTTTCGCATGGAGTCGAAAAACAGCCTTCTATTTCGCATTGATTTGAAGCTAACTCGTTTCTTTCGCATGGATTTGAAGCTAACTCATTTGTTTCACTTGCAGTTGAATCAAAATCATGTATATCACAAGTATTTGAAGCTAAACCATTTGTTTCACATGGATTCGAAGATCAGACACCTACTTCGCATTGATCTGAATCTAAATCATGAGTTTCGCACGGATTTGAAGCTAACTCGTTTATTTCGCATGCAGTTGAAGCTCAATCATGTATATCACAAGTATTTGTAGCTAAACCACTTGTTTCGCATGGATTTGAAGCTAAGCCTTCTACCTCGCATTGATTTGAAGCTAAATCATGTGTTACGCTTGGATATGAAGCTCACTCGTTTGTTTTTCCAGCATTTGAAGCAATATTACTTATATCGCAAGTATTTGAAGCTGAACCATTTGTTTCGCATGAATATTAAGCTAAACCATGTGCTTCGAATGAATTTGAAGCTAAATCATGTTTTTCGCATGTATTTGAAGCTACCTCGTTTGTTTCGCATGCTGTGGAAGCTAAATCTAGTATATCACAAGTATATGAAGCTAAACTATTTGTTTCGCATGGATTCGAAAATCAGACTTCTATTTCGCATTGATTTGAAGCTAAATCGTGAGTTTCGCATGGATTTGATTCTAACTCGTTTGTTTCGCATGGATTTGAAGCTTACTCATTTGTTTCGCATGCAGTTGAAGCATAATCATGTATATCACAAGTATTTGAAGCATACACATTTGTTTCGCATGCAGTTGAAGCATAATCATGTATATCACAAGTATTTGAAGCTAAAACATTTGTTTCGCATGGAGTCGAAAAACAGCCTTCTATTTCGCATTGATTTGAAGCCAAATCATGTGTTTGTCATGGATTTAAAGCTACCACGTTTGTCTCGCATGCAGTTGATGCTCAATCATGTATATCACATGTGTTTGAAGCTAAACCATTTGTTGCGCATTGGTTTTGACGCTAAGCCTTCTACTTCGCATTGATTTGAAACTGTATCATGTGTTACGCATGGATATGAAGCTCACTCGTTTGTTTTTCCAGCATTTGAAGCTATATTACTTATATCGCAAGTATTTGAAGCTGAACCATTTGTTTCACATGAATATTAAGCTAAACCATGTGCTTCGAATGAATTTGAAGCTAAATCACGTTTTTCGCATGTATTTGAAGCTAACTCGTTTGTTTCGCCTGCATGTGAAGCTAAATCATGTATATCACAAGTATTTGAAGCTAATACATTTGATTCCCATGGATTTGAAGATAAGCCATCTACTTCGCATTGATTTGGAGCTAACACGTTTGTTTCGCATATAGTTGAATCTAAATCATGTATATCACAAGTATTTGAAGCTAAACCTTTTGTTTCGCATGGATTCGATGATCAGCCTTCCACTTCGCATTGATTTGATGCTAAATCAAGTGTTTCGCTTGGATTTCAAGTTAACTCGTTAGTTTCCAATGCTGTTGAAGCTAAGTCATGTATATCACAAGTATTTGAAGCTAAACCATTTGATTCTCAAGGATTTGGAGCTAAGCCTTCTACTTCGCATTGATTTCGAGCTAAATCATGTGTTTCGCATTGATTTAAAGCTAACACGTTTGTTTCGCATGCAGTTGAAGCTAAGTCATGTATATCACAAGTATTTGAAGATAATCCATTTGTTTTGCATGGATTCGAAAATCAGCCTTCTATTTCGCATTGATTTGAAATCAAATCATGTGTTTGTCATGGATTTAAAGCTATCACGTTTGTCTCGCATGCAGTTGAAGCCCAATCATGTATATCAGAAGTATTTGAAGCTAAACCGTTTGTTTCGCATGGAGTTGAATCTAAGCCTTCTACTTCGCATTGATTTGAAGCTAAATGATGTGTTACGCTTGGATTTGAAGCTCACTCGTTTGTTTCTCCTGCATTTGAAGCTATATCACTTATATGGGAAGTATTTGAAGCTAAATCATTTGTGTCGCATGGATTTGATGCTAAGCATTCTACTTCGCATTGATTTGGAGCTAAATCATGTGTTTCGGATGGATTTAAAGCTAACACGTTTGTTTCGCATGCAGTTGAAGCTAAATCATGTACATCACAAGTATTTGAAGCTAAACCATTTGATTCGCATGTATTTGGAGCTAAGCCTTCTACTTCGCATTGATTCGAAGCTAAATCAAGTGTTTCGTTTGGATTTGAAGAAAACTCGTTTGTTTTGCATGCTGTTGAAGCTATATCAGTTATGCTGGCAAGTATTTGAAGCTAAATGATTCGTTTCGCATGGAGTTGAAGCTAAGCCTTCCACTTCGCATTGATTTGAAGATAAATCATGTGTTTCGCTTGGATTTCAAGCTAACTCGTTTGTTTCGCATGCAGTTGAAGCTAAATCATGTATATCACAAGTATTTGAAGGTAGTCCATATGTTTTGCATGGATTCGAAAATCAGCCTTCTATTTCGCATTGATTTGAAGCTAAATCATGAGTTTCGCATGGATTTGAAGCTAACTCGTTTGTTTCGCATGAATATGAAGCTAACTCATTTGTTTCGCATGCAGTTGAATCAAAATCATGTATATCACAAGTATTTGAAGCTAAATCATTTGTGTCGCATGGATTCGAAAATCAGCCTTCCACTTCGCATTGATTTGAAGCTAAATCAAGTGTTTCTCTTGGATTTGAAGTTACCTCGTTAGTTTCGCATGCTGTTGAAGCTAAGTCATGTATATCACAAGTATGTGAAGCTAAACGATTTGATTCTCATGGATTTGGAGCTAAGCCTTCTACTTCGCATTGATTTCGAGCTAAATCATGTGTTTCGCATGGATTTAAAGCTAACACGTTTGTTTCGCATGCAGTTGAAGCTAAGTCTAGTATATCACAAGTATATGAAGCTAAACCATTTGTTTCGCATGGATTCGAAAATCAGACTTCTATTTCGCATTGATTTGAAGGTAACTCGTTTCTTTCGCATGGATTTGAAGCTAACTCATTTGTTTCACTTGCAGTTGAATCAAAATCATGTATATCACAAGTATTTGAAGCTAAACCATTTGTTTCACATGGATTCGAAGATCAGCCTCCTACTTCGCATGGATCTGAATCTAAATCATGAGTTTCGCACGGATTTGAAGTTAACTCGTTAGTTTCGCATGCAGTTGAAGCTAAATCATGTATATCACAAGTATTTGAAGCTAAACCATTTGTTTCGCATGGATTTGAAGCTAAGCCTTCTCCTTCGCATTGATTTGAAGTTAAATCATGTGTTACGCTTGGATATGAAGCTCACTCGTTTGTTTTTCCAGCATTTGAAGCTATATTACTTATATCGCAAGTATTTGAAGCTAAACCATTTGTTTCGGATTGATTTGAAGCTCAGCCTCCTACTTCCCATTAATTTGAAGCTAACTCGATTGATTCGACTGCATTTGAATCTATATCACTTACTTCGCAATTATCTGAAGATAAATCATTTGCTTCTCATGTATTTGAAGCTAAGCCGTCTATTTCGCATTGATTTGAAGCTAAATCATGTGTTTCGCATGGATTTAAAGCTAACACGTTTGTTTCGCATGCAGTTGAAGCTAAATCATATATATCACAAGTATTTGAAGCTAAACCATTTGATGCTCATGGATTTGGAGCTAAGCCTTCAACTTCTCATTGATTTGGAGCTAAATCATGTGTTTCGGATGGATTTAAAGCTAACACGTTTGTTTCGCATGCAGTTGAAGCTAAATCATGTACATCACAAGTATTTGAAGCTAAACCATTTGATTCGCATGTATTTGGAGCTAAGCCTTCTACTTCGCATTGATTCGAAGCTAAATCAAGTGTTTCGTTTGGATTTGAAGAAAACTCGTTTGTTTTGCATGCAGTTGAAGCTATATCACTTATGCTGGCAAGTATTTGAAGCTAAATCATTCGGTTCGCACGGAGTTGAAGCTAAGCCTTCTACTTAGCATTGATTTGAAGATAAATCATGTGTTTCGCTTGGATTTCAAGCTAACTCGTTTGTTTCGCATGCAGTTGAAGCTAAATCATGTATATCACAAGTATTTGAAGGTAAACCATTTGATTCTCATGGATTTGGAGCTAAGCCTTCTACTTCGCATTGATTTCGAGCTAAATCATGTGTTTCGCATGGATTTAAAGCTAACACGTTTGTTTCGCATGCATTTGAAGCTAAATCGTGTATATCACAAGTATTTGAAGATAATCCATTTGTTTTGCATGGATTCGAAAATCAGCCTTCTATTTCGCATTGATTTGAAGCCAAATCATGTGTTTCTCATGGATTTAAAGCTAACACGTTTGTTTCGCATGCAGTTGAAGCTCAATCATGTAAATCACAAGTATTTGAAGCTAAACCATTTATTTCGCATTGGTTTTGAAGCTAAGCCTTCTACCTCGCATTGATCTGAAGCTAAATCAAGTGTTTCGCTTGGATTTGAAGTTGACTCGTTAGTTTCGCATGCAGTTGAAGCTAAATCATGTATATCACAAGTATTTGAAGCTTACTCATTTGTTTCGCATGCAGTTGAAGCAGAATCATGTATATCACAAGTATTTGAAGCTAAAACATTTGTTTCGCATGGAGTCGAAAAACAGCCTTCTATTTCGCATTGATTTGAAGGTAACTCGTTTCTTTCGCATGGATTTGAAGCTAACTCATTTGTTTCACTTGCAGTTGAATCAAAATCATGTATATCTCTAGTATTTGAAGCTAAACCATTTGTTTCACATGGATTCGAAGATCAGCCTCCTACTTCGCATTGATCTGAATCTAAATCAAGAGTTTCGCACGGATTTGAAGTTAACTCGTTAGTTTCGCATGCAGTTGAAGCTAAATCATGTATATCACAAGTATTTGAAGCTAAACCATTTGTTTCGCATGTATTTGAAGCTAAGCCTTCTCCTTCGCATTGATTTGAAGTTAAATCATGTGTCACGCTTGGATATGAAGCTCACTCGTTTGTTTTTCCAGCATTTGAAGCTATATTACTTATATCGCAAGTATTTGAAGCTGAACCATTTGTTTCGCATGAATATTAAGCTAAACCATGTGCTTTGAATGAATTTGAAGCTAAATCATGCGTTTCGCATGTATTTTTCATGCTAACTCGTTTGTTTCGCCTGCATGTGAAGCTAAATCATGTAAATCACAAGTATTTGAAGCTAATCCGTTTGATTCCCATGGATTCGAAAATCAGCCTTCCACTTCGCATTGATTTGAAGCTAAATCATGTGTTTTGCTTGGATTTGAAGCTAACTCGTTTATTTCGCATGCAGTTGAAGCTCAATCATGTATATCACAAGTATTTGTAGCTAAACCATTTGTTTCGCATGGATTTGAAGCTAAGCCTTCTACCTCGCATTGATTTGAAGCTAAATCATGTGTTACGCTTGGATATGAAGCTCACTCGTTTGTTTTTCCAGCATTTGAAGCAATATTACTTATATCGCAAGTATTTGAAGCTGAAACATTTGATTCGCATGAATATTAAGCTAAACCATGTGCTTCGAATGAATTTGAAGCTAAATCATGTTTTTCGCATGTATTTGAAGCTAACTCGTTTGTTTCGCATGCTGTGGAAGCTAAACCTAGTATATCACAAGTATATGAAGCTAAACCATTTGTTTCGCATGGATTCGGAAATCAGACTTCTATTTCGCATTGATTTGAAGCTAAATCGTGAGTTTCGCATGGATTTGAATCTAACTCGTTTGTTTCGCATGGATTTGAAGCTTACTCATTTGTTTCGCATGCAGTTGAAGCATAATCATGTATATCACAAGTATTTGAAGCTTACACATTTGTTTTGCATGCAGTTGAAGCATAATCATGTATATCACAAGTATTTGAAGCTAAAACATTTGTTTCGCATGGAGTCGAAAAACAGCATTCTATTCCGCATTGATTTGAAGCTAATTCATGAGTTTCGCATGGATTTGAAGCTAACTCGTTTGTTTCGCATGGATTTGAAGCTAACTCATTTGTTTCGCTTGCAGTTGAATCAAAATCATGTATATCACAAGTATTTGAAGCTAAACCATTTGTTTCACATGGATTCGAAGATCAGCCTTCTACTTCGCATTGATCTGAAGCTAAATCATGAGTTTCGCATGGATTTGAAGTTAACTCGTTAGTTTCGCATGCAGTTGAAGCTAAATCATGTATATCACAAGTATTTGAAGCTAAACCATTTGTTTCGCATGGATTTGAAGCTAAGCCTTCTCCTTCGCATTGATTTGAAGTTAAATCATGTGTTACGCTTGGATATGAAGCTCACTCGTTTGTTTTTCCAGCATTTGAAGCTATATTACTTATATCGCAAGTATTTGAAGCTGAACCATTTGTTTCGCATGAATATTAAGCTAAACCATGTGCTTTGAATGAATTTGAAGCTAAATCATGCGTTTCGCATGTATTTTTCAAGCTAACTCGTTTGTTTCGCCTGCATGTGAAGCTAAATCATGTAAATCACAAGTATTTGAAGCTAATCCGTTTGATTCCCATGGATTCGAAAATCAACCCTCCACTTCGCATTGATTTGAAGCTAAATCATGTGTTTTGCTTGGATTTGAAGCTAACTCGTTTATTTCGCATGCAGTTGAAGCTCAATCATGTATATCACAAGTATTTGTAGCTAAACCATTTGTTTCGCATGGATTTGAAGCTAAGCCTTCTACCTCGCATTGATTTGAAGCTAAATCATGTGTTACGCTTGGATATGAAGCTCACTCGTTTGTTTTTCCAGCATTTGAAGCAATATTACTTATATCGCAAGTATTTGAAGCTGAACCATTTGATTCGCATGAATATTAAGCTAAACCATGTGCTTCGAATGAATTTGAAGCTAAATCATGTTTTTCGCATGTATTTGTAGCTAACTCGTTTGTTTCGCCTGCATGTGAAGCTAAATCATGTATATCACAAGTATTTGAAGCTAAACCATTTGTTTCGCATGGATTCGAAAATCAGCCTTCTATTTCGCAATGATTTGAAGCTAAATCATGTGTTTCTCAAGGATTTGAAGCTAACTCGTTTCTATCGCATGGGATTAAAGCGAACTCGTTTGTTTCGCATGCTGTTGAAGCTAAATCTAGTATATCACAAGTATTTGAAGCTAAACCATTTGTTTCGCATGGATTCGAAAATCAGACTTCTATTTCGAATTGATTTGAAGCTAAATCATGACTTTCGCTTGTATTTCAAGCTAACTCGTTTGTTTCGCCTGCATGTCGAGCTAAATCATGTATATCACAAGTATTTGAAGCTAAACCATTTGATTCTCATGGATTTGGAGCTAAGCCTTCAACTTCGCATTGATTTGGAGCTAAATCATGTGTTTCGGATGGATTTAAAGCTAACGCGTTTGTTTCGCATGCAGTTGAAGCTAAATCATGTATATCACAAGTATTTGAAGCTAAACGATTTGATCCTCATGGATTTGGAGCTAAGCCTTCTACTTGGCATTGATTACAAGCTAAATCATGTGTTTCGCATGGATTTAAAGCTAACACGTTTGTTTCGCATTGATTTGAAGCTTACTCATTTGTTTCGCATGCAGTTGAAGCAGAATCATGTATATCACAAGTATTTGAAGCTAAAACATTTGTTTCGCATAGAGTCGAAAAACAGCCTTCTATTTCGCATTGATTTGAAGCTAACTCGTTTCTTTCGCATGGATTTGAAGCTAACTCATTTGTTTCACTTGCAGTTGAATCAAAATCATGTATATCACAAGTATTTGAAGCTAAACCATTTGTTTCACATGGATTCGAAGATCAGACACCTACTTCGCATTGATCTGAATCTAAATCATGAGTTTCGCACGGATTTGAAGCTAACTCGTTTATTTCGCATGCAGTTGAAGCTCAATCATGTATATCACAAGTATTTGTAGCTAAACCACTTGTTTCGCATGGATTTGAAGCTAAGCCTTCTACCTCGCATTGATTTGAAGCTAAATCATGTGTTACGCTTGGATATGAAGCTCACTCGTTTGTTTTTCCAGCATTTGAAGCAATATTACTTATATCGCAAGTATTTGAAGCTGAACCATTTGTTTCGCATGAATATTAAGCTAAACCATGTGCTTCGAATGAATTTGAAGCTAAATCATGTTTTTCGCATGTATTTGAAGCTAACTCGTTTGTTTCGCATGCTGTGGAAGCTAAATCTAGTATATCACAAGTATATGAAGCTAAACTATTTGTTTCGCATGGATTCGAAAATCAGACTTCTATTTCGCATTGATTTGAAGCTAAATCGTGAGTTTCGCATGGATTTGATTCTAACTCGTTTGTTTCGCATGGATTTGAAGCTTACTCATTTGTTTCGCATGCAGTTGAAGCATAATCATGTATATCACAAGTATTTGAAGCATGCACATTTGTTTCGCATGCAGTTGAAGCATAATCATGTATATCACAAGTATTTGAAGCTAAAACATTTGTTTCGCATGGAGTCGAAAACAGCCTTCTATTTCGCATTGATTTGAAGCCAAATCATGTGTTTGTCATGGATTTAAAGCTACCACGTTTGTCTCGCATGCAGTCGATGCTCAATCATGTATATCACATGTGTTTGAAGCTAAACCATTTGTTGCGCATTGGTTTTGACGCTAAGCCTTCTACTTCGCATTGATTTGAAGCTGTATCATGTGTTACGCATGGATATGAAGCTCACTCGTTTGTTTTTCCAGCATTTGAAGCTATATTACTTATATCGCAAGTATTTGAAGCTGAACCATTTGTTTCACATGAATATTAAGCTAAACCATGTGCTTCGAATGAATTTGAAGCTAAATCACGTTTTTCGCATGTATTTGAAGCTAACTCGTTTGTTTCGCCTGCATGTGAAGCTAAATCATGTATATCACAAGTATTTGAAGCTAATACATTTGATTCCCATGGATTTGAAGATAAGCCATCTACTTCGCATTGATTTGGAGCTAACACGTTTGTTTCGCATATAGTTGAATCTAAATCATGTATATCACAAGTATTTGAAGCTAAACCTTTTGTTTCGCATGGATTCGATGATCAGCCTTCCACTTCGCATTGATTTGATGCTAAATCAAGTGTTTCGCTTGGATTTCAAGTTAACTCGTTAGTTTCCAATGCTGTTGAAGCTAAGTCATGTATATCACAAGTATTTGAAGCTAAACCATTTGATTCTCAAGGATTTGGAGCTAAGCCTTCTACTTCGCATTGATTTCGAGCTAAATCATGTGTTTCGCATTGATTTAAAGCTAACACGTTTGTTTCGCATGCAGTTGAAGCTAAGTCATGTATATCACAAGTATTTGAAGATAATCCACTTGTTTTGCATGGATTCGAAAATCAGCCTTCTATTTCGCATTGATTTGAAATCAAATCATGTGTTTGTCATGGATTTAAAGCTATCACGTTTGTCTCGCATGCAGTTGAAGCCCAATCATGTATATCAGAAGTATTTGTAGCTAAACCGTTTGTTTCGCATGGAGTTGAATCTAAGCCTTCTACTTCGCATTGATTTGAAGCTAAATGATGTGTTACGCTTGGATTTGAAGCTCACTCGTTTGTTTCTCCTGCATTTGAAGCTATATCACTTATATGGGAAGTATTTGAAGCTAAATCATTTGTGTCGCATGGATTTGATGCTAAGCATTCTACTTCGCATTGATTTGGAGCTAAATCATGTGTTTCGGATGGATTTAAAGCTAACACGTTTGTTTCGCATGCAGTTGAAGCTAAATCATGTACATCACAAGTATTTGAAGCTAAACCATTTGATTCGCATGTATTTGGAGCTAAGCCTTCTACTTCGCATTGATTCGAAGCTAAATCAAGTGTTTCGTTTGGATTTGAAGAAAACTCGTTTGTTTTGCATGCTGTTGAAGCTATATCACTTATGCTGGCAAGTATTTGAAGCTAAATGATTCGTTTCGCATGGAGTTGAAGCTAAGCCTTCCACTTCGCATTGATTTGAAGATAAATCATGTGTTTCGCTTGGATTTCAAGCTAACTCGTTTGTTTCGCATGCAGTTGAAGCTAAATCATGTATATCACAAGTATTTGAAGGTAGTCCATATGTTTTGCATGGATTCGAAAATCAGCCTTCTATTTCGCATTGATTTGAAGCTAAATCATGAGTTTCGCATGGATTTGAAGCTAACTCGTTTGTTTCGCATGGATATGAAGCTAACTCATTTGTTTCGCATGCAGTTGAATCAAAATCATGTATATCACAAGTATTTGAAGCTAAATCATTTGTGTCGCATTCATTCGAAAATCAGCCTTCCACTTCGCATTGATTTGAAGCTAAATCAAGTGTTTCTCTTGGATTTGAAGTTACCTCGTTAGTTTCGCATGCTGTTGAAGCTAAGTCATGTATATCACAAGTATGTGAAGCTAAACGATTTGATTCTCATGGATTTGGAGCTAAGCCTTCTACTTCGCATTGATTTCGAGCTAAATCATGTGTTTCGCATGGATTTAAAGCTAACACGTTTGTTTCGCATGCAGTTGAAGCTAAGTCTAGTATATCACAAGTATATGAAGCTAAACCATTTGTTTCGCATGGATTCGAAAATCAGACTTCTATTTCGCATTGATTTGAAGGTAACTCGTTTCTTTCGCATGGATTTGAAGCTAACTCATTTGTTTCACTTCCAGTTGAATCAAAATCATGTATATCACAAGTATTTGAAGCTAAACCATTTGTTTCACATGGATTCGAAGATCAGCCTCCTACTTCGCATGGATCTGAATCTAAATCATGAGTTTCGCACGGATTTGAAGTTAACTCGTTAGTTTCGCATGCAGTTGAAGCTAAATCATGTATATCACAAGTATTTGAAGCTAAACCATTTGTTTCGCATGGATTTGAAGCTAATCCTTCTCCTTCGCATTGATTTGAAGTTAAATCATGTGTTACGCTTGGATATGAAGCTCACTCGTTTGTTTTTCCAGCATTTGAAGCTATATTACTTATATCGCAAGTATTTGAAGCTAAACCATTTGTTTCGGATTGATTTGAAGCTCAGCCTCCTACTTCCCATTAATTTGAAGCTAACTCGATTGATTCGACTGCATTTGAATCTATATCACTTACTTCGCAATTATCTGAAGATAAATCATTTGCTTCTCATGTATTTGAAGCTAAGCCGTCTATTTCGCATTGATTTGAAGCTAAATCATGTGTTTCGCATGGATTTAAAGCTAACACGTTTGTTTCGCATGCAGTTGAAGCTAAATCATGTATATCACAAGTATTTGAAGCTAAACCATTTGATGCTCATGGATTTGGAGCTAAGCCTTCAACTTCGCATTGATTTGCAGCTAAATCATGTGTTTCGGATGGATTTAAAGCTAACACGTTTGTTTCGCATGCAGTTGAAGCTAAATCATGTACATCACAAGTATTTGAAGCTAAACCATTTGATTCGCATGTATTTGGAGCTAAGCCTTCTACTTCGCATTGATTCGAAGCTAAATCAAGTGTTTCGTTTGGATTTGAAGAAAACTCGATTGTTTTGCATGCAGTTGAAGCTATATCACTTATGCTGGCAAGTATTTGAAGCTAAATCATTCGGTTCGCACGGAGTTGAAGCTAAGCCTTCTACTTAGCATTGATTTGAAGATAAATCATGTGTTTCGCTTGGATTTCAAGCTAACTCGTTTGTTTCGCATGCAGTTGAAGCTAAATCATGTATATCACAAGTATTTGAAGGTAAACCATTTGATTCTCATGGATTTGGAGCTAAGCCTTCTACTTCGCATTGATTTCGAGCTAAATCATGTGTTTCGCATGGATTTAAAGCTAACACGTTTGTTTCGCATGCATTTGAAGCTAAATCGTGTATATCACAAGTATTTGAAGATAATCCATTTGTTTTGCATGGATTCGAAAATCAGCCTTCTATTTCGCATTGATTTGAAGCCAAATCATGTGTTTCTCATGGATTTAAAGCTAACACGTTTGTTTCGCATGCAGTTGAAGCTCAATCATGTAAATCACAAGTATTTGAAGCTAAACCATTTATTTCGCATTGGTTTTGAAGCTAAGCCTTCTACCTCGCATTGATCTGAAGCTAAATCAAGTGTTTCGCTTGGATTTGAAGTTGACTCGTTAGTTTCGCATGCAGTTGAAGCTAAATCATGTATATCACAAGTATTTGAAGCTTACTCATTTGTTTCGCATGCAGTTGAAGCAGAATCATGTATATCACAAGTATTTGAAGCTAAAACATTTGTTTCGCATGGAGTCGAAAAACAGCCTTCTATTTCGCATTGATTTGAAGGTAACTCGTTTCTTTCGCATGGATTTGAAGCTAACTCATTTGTTTCACTTGCAGTTGAATCAAAATCATGTATATCTCAAGTATTTGAAGCTAAACCATTTGTTTCACATGGATTCGAAGATCAGCCTCCTACTTCGCATTGATCTGAATCTAAATCAAGAGTTTCGCACGGATTTGAAGTTAACTCGTTAGTTTCGCATGCAGTTGAAGCTAAATCATGTATATCACAAGTATTTGAAGCTAAACCATTTGTTTCGCATGTATTTGAAGCTAAGCCTTCTCCTTCGCATTGATTTGAAGTTAAATCATGTGTCACGCTTGGATATGAAGCTCACTCGTTTGTTTTTCCAGCATTTGAAGCTATATTACTTATATCGCAAGTATTTGAAGCTGAACCATTTGTTTCGCATGAATATTAAGCTAAACCATGTGCTTTGAATGAATTTGAAGCTAAATCATGCGTTTCGCATGTATTTTTCAAGCTAACTCGTTTGTTTCGCCTGCATGTGAAGCTAAATCATGTAAATCACAAGTATTTGAAGCTAATCCGTTTGATTCCCATGGATTCGAAAATCAGCCTTCCACTTCGCATTGATTTGAAGCTAAATCATGTGTTTTGCTTGGATTTGAAGCTAACTCGTTTATTTCGCATGCAGTTGAAGCTCAATCATGTATATCACAAGTATTTGTAGCTAAACCATTTGTTTCGCATGGATTTGAAGCTAAGCCTTCTACCTCGCATTGATTTGAAGCTAAATCATGTGTTACGCTTGGATATGAAGCTCACTCGTTTGTTTTTCCAGCATTTGAAGCAATATTACTTATATCGCAAGTATTTGAAGCTGAACCATTTGATTCGCATGAATATTAAGCTAAACCATGTGCTTCGAATGAAATTGAAGCTAAATCATGTTTTTCGCATGTATTTGAAGCTAACTCGTTTGTTTCGCATGCTGTGGAAGCTAAACCTAGTATATCACAAGTATATGAAGCTAAACCATTTGTTTCGCATTGGTTTTGAAGCTAAGCCTTCTACTTCGCATTGATTTCGAGCTAAATCATGTGTTTCGCATGGATTTAAAGCTAACACGTTTGTTTCGCATGCAGTTGAATCAAAATCATGTATATCACAAGTATTTGAAGCTAAACCATTTGTTTCACATGGATTCGAAGATCAGCCTCCTACTTCGCATTGATCTGAATCTAAATCATGAGTTTCGCACGGATTTGAAGTTAACTCGTTAGTTTCGCATGCAGTTGAAGCTAAATCATGTATATCACAAGTATTTGAAGCTAAACCATTTCGCATGTATTTGAAGCTAAGCCTTCTCCTTCGCATTGATTTGAAGTTAAATCATGTGTTACGCTTGGATATGAAGCTCACGCGTTTGTTTTTCCAGCATTTGAAGCTATATTACTTATATCGCAAGTATTTGAAGCTGAACCATTTGTTTCGCATGAATATTAAGCTAAACCATGTGCTTTGAATGAATTTGAAGCTAAATCTTGCGTTTCGCATGTATTGTTCAAGCTAACTCGTTTGTTTCGCCTGCATGTGAAGCTAAATCATGTAAATCACAAGTATTTGAAGCTAATCCGTTTGATTCCCATGGATTCGAAAATCAGCCTTCCACTTCGCATTGATTTGAAGCTAAATCATGTGTTTTGCTTGGATTTGAAGCTAACTCGTTTATTTCGCATGCAGTTGAAGCTAAATCATGTATAAAACAAGTATTTGAAGCTAAACCATTTGTTTCGCATGGATTTGAAAATCTGCCTTCTATTTCGCATTGATTTGAAACTAAATCAAGTGTTTCCTTTGGATTTGAAGCAAATTCGTTTGTTTCGCGTGCAGTTGAAGCTATATCACTTATGGTCGCAAGTATTTGTAGCTAAATCATTCGTTTCGCATGGAGTTCAAGCTAAGTCTTCTACTTCACATCGATTTGGAGCTAAATCATGTGTTTCGCATGGATTTAAAGCTATCACGTTTCTGTCGCATGCAGTTGAAGCTAAATCATGTATATTACAAACATTCGAAGCTAATCCATTTGTTTCGCATGGATTCGTAAATCAGCCTTCTATTTCGCATTGATTTGAAGCTAAATCATGCGCTCCGCATGGATATGAAGCTAACTCGTTTGTTTCGCATTGATTTGAAGCTAAATCACATGTTTCGTTAGGATTTGAAGCAAACTCGTTTGCTTCGCATGCAGTCGAAGCTGTATCACTAATGTTCGCAAGTATTTGAAGCTAAATCATTCGTTTCGCATGGATTTGATGCTAAGCCTTCTACTTCGCATTGATTTGGAGCTAAATCATGTTTTTCGCATGGATTTGTAGCTAACTCGTTTGTTTCGCATGCAGTTGAAGCTAAATCATGTATAAAACAAGTATTTGAAGCTAAACCACTTGTTTCGCACGGATTTGAAAATCAGCCTTCTATTTCGCATTAATTTGAAGCTAAATCAGGCGCTTCGCATGGATTTGAAGCTAACTCCTTTCCGTCGCATGGATTTAAAGAAAACTCGTTTGTTTCGCATGCTGTTGAAGCAAAATCTAGTATATCACAAGTATTTGGAGCTAAACCACTTGTTTCGCATGGATTCGAAAATCAGCCTTCTATATCGCATTGATTTGAAGCTAAATCATGTGTCTGTCATGGATTTGTAGCTATCTCGTTTCTATCGCATGGATTTAAAGCTAACTCGTTTGTTTCGCATGCTGTTGAAGCGAATCTAGTATATCACAAGTATTTGAAGCTAAACCATTTGTTTCGCTTGGATTCGAAAATCAGCCTTCTATTTCGCATTGATTTGAATCTAAATCATGAGGTTCGCATGGATTTAAAGCTAACTCGTTTGTTTTGCATGGATTTGAAGCTATCTCATTTGTTTCGCATGCTGTTGAGGCTAAATCTAGTATATCACAAGTATTTGAAGCTAAACCATTTGTTTCGCATGGATTCGAAAATCGGCCGTCTATTTCGCATTGATTTGAATCTAAATCATGAGCTTCGCATGGATTTGAAGCTAACTCGTTTGTTTCGCATGGATTTGAAGCTACTTGTTTGTTTCGTATGCTGTTGCAGCTAAATCACGTATATCACAAGTATTTGAAACTAAACCATTTGTTTCGCATTGATTCGAAGATCAGCCTTCTACCACGCATTGATTTTAGAGTTAAATCATGTGTTTCGCATGGATTTAAAGATAACTCGTTTGTTACGCAAGCAGTTGAATCTCAATCATGTATATCACAAGTATTTGAAGCTAAACCATTTGTTTCGCATGGATTCGAAAATCAGCCTTCTATTTCGCAATTATTTGAAGCTAAACTATTTGATTCGCATGGATTTGAAGCTAAGCCTTCTACTTCGCATTGATTTGAAGCTAAATCAAATGTTTCCTTTGGATTTGAAGCAAATTCGTTTGTTTCGCGTGCAGTTGAAGCTATATCACTTATGGTCGCAAGTATTTGAAGCTAAATCATTCGTTTCGCATGGAGTTCAAGCTAAGCCTTCTACTTCACATTGATTTGGATCTAAATCATGTGTTTCGCATGGATTTAAAGCTATCACGTTCCTGTCGCATGCAGTTGAAGCTCAATCATGTATATCACTAGTATTTGAAGCGAAACCGTTTGTTTCGCATGGATTCGAAAATCAGCCTTCTATATCGCATTGATTTGAAGCTAAATCATGCGCTTCGCATGGAATTGAAGCTATCTCGTTTGTTTCGCATGGCTTTGAAGCTGACTCGATTGTTTCGTCTGCATTTGAAGCTAAATCATGTATATCACAAACATTTGAAGCTAATCCATTTGTTTCACATGAATTTGAAGCTAAGCCTTCTACTTCGATTTGATTTGAAGCTAAATCATGTGTTTCGCAGGGATATGAAGCTAACTCTTTTGTTTCGCCTGCATTTGAAGATAAATCATGTATATCACAAGTATTTGAAGCTAAACCGTTTGAATCGCATGGATTTGAAGCTTAGCCTTCTACTTCGCATTGATTTGCAGCTAAATCATGTGTTTCGCTTGGTTTTGAAGCTAACTCGTTTGTTTCGCTTGCAGTTGAAGCTAAATCATGTATATCAAAAGTATGTGAAGCTAAACCATTTGTTTCCGATGGATTTGAAGATAAGCCTTCTACTTCGCATTGATTTGAAGCTAACTCGATTGATTCGACTGCATTTGAATCTATATCACTTATATCGCAATCATCTGAAGATATATAATTTGCTTCTCATGTATTTGAAGCTAAGCCGACTATTTCGCATTGATTTGAAGCTAAATCATGTGTTTCGCTTGGTTTTGAAGCTAAATCGTTTGTTTCGCTTGCAGTTGAAGCTAAATCATGTATATCAAAAGTATTTGAATCTAAGGCATTTGTTTCGCATGGATTTGAAGATAAGCCTCCTACTTCGCATTAATTAGAAGCTATCTCGATTGATTCGACTGCATTTGAATCTATACCACTTATATCGCAATTATCTGAACATAAATCATTTGCTTCTCATGTATTTGAAGCTAAGCCGTCTATTTCGCACTGATTTGATGCTAAATCATATGTTTCGCTTGGATTTGAAGCTAACACGTTTGTTTCGCATGCAGTTGAAGCCAAAACATGTACATCACAAGTATCTGGATCTAATCCATCAGTTTCGCAAGAATATGAAGCTATGAAGCTAATCCATGTGATTCGCATGGATTCGAAGATCAGCCTCCTACTTCGCATTGATCTGAATCTAAATCATGAGTTTCGCACGGATTTGAAGTTAACTCGTTAGTTTCGCATGCAGTTGAAGCTAAATCATGTATATCACAAGTATTTGAAGCTAAACCATTTCGCATGTATTTGAAGCTAAGCCTTCTCCTTCGCATTGATTTGAAGTTAAATCATGTGTTACGCTTGGATATGAAGCTCACGCGTTTGTTTTTCCAGCATTTGAAGCTATATTACTTATATCGCAAGTATTTGAAGCTGAACCATTTGTTTCGCATGAATATTAAGCTAAACCATGTGCTTTGAATGAATTTGAAGCTAAATCATGCGTTTCGCATGTATTGTTCAAGCTAACTCGTTTGTTTCGCCTGCATGTGAAGCTAAATCATGTAAATCACAAGTATTTGAAGCTAATCCGTTTGATTCCCATGGATTCGAAAATCAGCCTTCCACTTCGCATTGATTTGAAGCTAAATCATGTGTTTTGCTTGGATTTGAAGCTAACTCGTTTATTTCGCATGCAGTTGAAGCTAAATCATGTATAAAACAAGTATTTGAAGCTAAACCATTTGTTTCGCATGGATTTGAAAATCTGCCTTCTATTTCGCATTGATTTGAAACTAAATCAAGTGTTTCCTTTGGATTTGAAGCAAATTCGTTTGTTTCGCGTGCAGTTGAAGCTATATCACTTATGGTCGCAAGTATTTGTAGCTAAATCATTCGTTTCGCATGGAGTTCAAGCTAAGTCTTCTACTTCACATCGATTTGGAGCTAAATCATGTGTTTCGCATGGATTTAAAGCTATCACGTTTCTGTCGCATGCAGTTGAAGCTAAATCATGTATATTACAAACATTCGAAGCTAATCCATTTGTTTCGCATGGATTCGTAAATCAGCCTTCTATTTCGCATTGATTTGAAGCTAAATCATGCGCTCCGCATGGATATGAAGCTAACTCGTTTGTTTCGCATTGATTTGAAGCTAAATCACATGTTTCGTTAGGATTTGAAGCAAACTCGTTTGCTTCGCATGCAGTCGAAGCTGTATCACTAATGTTCGCAAGTATTTGAAGCTAAATCATTCGTTTCGCATGGATTTGATGCTAAGCCTTCTACTTCGCATTGATTTGGAGCTAAATCATGTTTTTCGCATGGATTTGTAGCTAACTCGTTTGTTTCGCATGCAGTTGAAGCTAAATCATGTATAAAACAAGTATTTGAAGCTAAACCACTTGTTTCGCACGGATTTGAAAATCAGCCTTCTATTTCGCATTAATTTGAAGCTAAATCAGGCGCTTCGCATGGATTTGAAGCTAACTCCTTTCCGTCGCATGGATTTAAAGAAAACTCGTTTGTTTCGCATGCTGTTGAAGCAAAATCTAGTATATCACAAGTATTTGGAGCTAAACCACTTGTTTCGCATGGATTCGAAAATCAGCCTTCTATATCGCATTGATTTGAAGCTAAATCATGTGTCTGTCATGGATTTGTAGCTATCTCGTTTCTATCGCATGGATTTAAAGCTAACTCGTTTGTTTCGCATGCTGTTGAAGCGAAATCTAGTATATCACAAGTATTTGAAGCTAAACCATTTGTTTCGCTTGGATTCGAAAATCAGCCTTCTATTTCGCATTGATTTGAATCTAAATCATGAGGTTCGCATGGATTTAAAGCTAACTCGTTTGTTTTGCATGGATTTGAAGCTAACTCATTTGTTTCGCATGCTGTTGAGGCTAAATCTAGTATATCACAAGTATTTGAAGCTAAACCATTTGTTTCGCATGGATTCGAAAATCGGCCTTCTATTTCGCATTGATTTGAATCTAAATCATGAGCTTCGCATGGATTTGAAGCTAACTCGTTTGTTTCGCATGGATTTGAAGCTACTTGTTTGTTTCGTATGCTGTTGCAGCTAAATCACGTATATCACAAGTATTTGAAACTAAACCATTTGTTTCGCATTGATTCGAAGATCAGCCTTCTACCTCGCATTGATTTTAGAGTTAAATCATGTGTTTCGCATGGATTTAAAGATAACTCGTTTGTTACGCAAGCAGTTGAATCTCAATCATGTATATCACAAGTATTTGAAGCTAAACCATTTGTTTCGCATGGATTCGAAAATCAGCCTTCTATTTCGCAATTATTTGAAGCTAAACTATTTGATTCGCATGGATTTGAAGCTAAGCCTTCTACTTCGCATTGATTTGAAGCTAAATCAAATGTTTCCTTTGGATTTGAAGCAAATTCGTTTGTTTCGCGTGCAGTTGAAGCTATATCACTTATGGTCGCAAGTATTTGAAGCTAAATCATTCGTTTCGCATGGAGTTCAAGCTAAGCCTTCTACTTCACATTGATTTGGAGCTAAATCATGTGTTTCGCATGGATTTAAAGCTATCACGTTCCTGTCGCATGCAGTTGAAGCTCAATCATGTATATCACTAGTATTTGAAGCGAAACCGTTTGTTTCGCATGGATTCGAAAATCAGCCTTCTATATCGCATTGATTTGAAGCTAAATCATGCGCTTCGCATGGAATTGAAGCTATCTCGTTTGTTTCGCATGGCTTTGAAGCTGACTCGATTGTTTCGTCTGCATTTGAAGCTAAATCATGTATATCACAAACATTTGAAGCTAATCCATTTGTTTCACATGAATTTGAAGCTAAGCCTTCTACTTCGCTTTGATTTGAAGCTAAATCATGTGTTTCGCAGGGATATGAAGCTAACTCTTTTGTTTCGCCTGCATTTGAAGATAAATCATGTATATCACGAGTATTTGAAGCTAAACCGTTTGAATCGCATGGATTTGAAGCTTAGCCTTCTACTTCGCATTGATTTGCAGCTAAATCATGTGTTTCGCTTGGTTTTGAAGCTAACTCGTTTGTTTCGCTTGCAGTTGAAGCTAAATCATGTATATCAAAAGTATGTGAAGCTAAACCATTTGTTTCCGATGGATTTGAAAATAAGCCTTCTACTTCGCATTGATTTGAAGCTAACTCGATTGATTCGACTGCATTTGAATCTATATCACTTATATCGCAATCATCTGAAGATATATAATTTGCTTCTCATGTATTTGAAGCTAAGCCGACTATTTCGCATTGATTTGAAGCTAAATCATGTGTTTCGCTTGGTTTTGAAGCTAAATCGTTTGTTTCGCTTGCAGTTGAAGCTAAATCATGTATATCAAAAGTATTTGAATCTAAGGCATTTGTTTCGCATGGATTTGAAGATAAGCCTCCTACTTCGCATTAATTAGAAGCTATCTCGATTGATTCGACTGCATTTGAATCTATACCACTTATATCGCAATCATCTGAAGATATATAATTTGCTTCTCATGTATTTGAAGCTAAGCCGTCTATTTCGCACTGATTTGATGCTAAATCATATGTTTCGCTTGGATTTGAAGCTAACACGTTTGTTTCGCATGCAGTTGAAGCCAAAACATGTACATCACAAGTATCTGGATCTAATCCATCAGTTTCGCAAGAATATGAAGCTATGAAGCTAATCCATGTGATTCGCATGAATTTGAAGCTTAATCATGTGTTTCGCATGGATTTGAAGCTAACTCGACTGCTTCGCATGCAGTTGAAGCTCAATCATGTATATCAGAAGTATTTGAAGCTAAACCATTTGTTTCGCATTGGTTTTGAAGCTAAGCCTTCTACTTCGCATTGTTTTGAACCTAAATCAAGTATTTCGTTTGGATTTGAAGCAAACTCGTTTGTTTCGCATGCAGTTGAAGCTATATCACTTATGTTCGCAAGTACTTGGAGCTAAATCATTCGTTTCGCATGGAGTTGAAGTTTAAGCCTTCTACTTCGCATTGATTTGAAGTTAAATCATGTTTTTCGCATGGATTTGTAGCTAACTCGTTTGTGTCGCATGCAGTTGAAGCTAAATCATGTATAAAACAAGTATTTGAAGCTAAACCATTTGTTTCGCATGGATTTGAAAATCTGCCTTCTATTTCGCCTTGATTTGAAGCTAAATCAAGTATTTCGTTTGGATTTGAAGCAAACTCGTTTGTTTCGCATGCAGTTGAAGCTATATCACTTATGTTCGCAAGTATTTGGAGCTAAATCATTCGTTTCGCATGGAGTTGAAGTTTAAGCCTTCTACTTCGCATTGATTTGACGTTAAATCTTGTTTTTCGCATGGATTTGTAGCTAACTCGTTTGTTTCGCATACAGTTGAAGCTAAATCATGTATAAAACAAGTATTTGAAGCTAAACCATTTGTTTTGCATGGATTTGAAAATCAACCTTCTATTTCGAATTGATTTGAAGCTGAATCATGCGCTTAGCATGGATTTGAAGCTAACTCGTTTGTTTCGCATGGATTTGAAGCTAACTCATTTGTTTCGCATGCTGTTGAGGCTAAATCTAGTATATCACAAGTATTTGAAGCTAAACCATTTGTTTCGTATGGATTCGAAAATCGGCCTTCTATTTCGCATTGATTTGAATCTAAATCATGAGCTTCGCATGGATTTGAAGCTAACTCGTTTGTTTCGCATGGATTTGAAGCTACTTGTTTGTTTCGTATGCTGTTGCAGCTAAATCATGTATATCACAAGTATGTGAAGCTAAACCATCTGTTTCGCATGGATTTGAAAATCAGCCTTCTGTATCGCATTGATTTAAAGCTAAATCATGTGTTTCGCATGGATTTGAAGCTAACTCAATTGTTTCGCATGCTTTTGAGGCTAAATCTAGTATATCACAAGTATTTGAAGCTAAACCATTTGTTTCGTATGGATTCGAAAATCAGCCTTCTATTTCGCATTGAATTGAATCTAAATCATGAGTTTCGCATGGATTCGAAAATCAGCCTTCTATTTCGCATTGATTTGAATCTAAATCATGAGTTTCGCATGGATTTGAAGCTAACTCGTTTGTTTCGCATGGATTTGAAGCTAACTCGACTGCTTCGCATGCAGTTGAAGCTCAATCATGTATATCACAAGTATTTGAAGCTAAACCATTTGATTCGCATTGGTTTTGAAGCTAAGCCTTCTACTTCGCATTGTTTTGAACCTAAATCAAGTATTTCGTTTGGATTTGAAGCAAACTCGTTTGTTTCGCATGCAGTTGAAGCTATATCACTTATGTTCGCAAGTACTTGGAGCTAAATCATTCGTTTCGCATGGAGTTGAAGTTTAAGCCTTCTACTTCGCATTGATTTGAAGTTAAATCATGTTTTTCGCATGGATTTGTAGCTAACTCATTTGTGTCGCATGCAGTTGAAGCTAAATCATGTATAAAACAAGTATTTGAAGCTAAACCATTTGTTTCGCATGGATTTGAAAATCTGCCTTCTATTTCGCCTTGATTTGAAGCTAAATCAAGTATTTCGTTTGGATTTGAAGCAAACTCGTTTGTTTCGCATGCAGTTGAAGCTATATCACTTATGTTCGCAAGTATTTGGAGCTAAATCATTCGTTTCGCATGGAGTTGAAGTTTAAGCCTTCTACTTCGCATGGATTTGACGTTAAATCTTGTTTTTCGCATGGATTTGTAGCTAACTCGTTTGTTTCGCATACAGTTGAAGCTAAATCATGTATAAAACAAGTATTTGAAGCTAAACCATTTGTTTTGCATGGATTTGAAAATCAACCTTCTATTTCGAATTGATTTGAAGCTGAATCATGCGCTTAGCATGGATTTGAAGCTAACTCGTTTGTTTCGCATGGATTTGAAGCTAACTCATTTGTTTCGCATGCTGTTGAGGCTAAATCTAGTATATCACAAGTATTTGAAGCTAAACCATTTGTTTCGCACGGATTTGAAAATCAGCCTTCTATTTCGCATTAATTTGAAGCTAAATCAGGCGCTTAGCATGGATTTGAAGCTAACTCCTTTCTATCGCATGGATTTAATGCTAACTCGTTTGTCTCGCATGCTGTTGAAGCAAAATCTAGTATATCACAAGTATTTGAAGCTAAACCACTTGTTTCGCATGGATTTGAAAATCAGCCTTCTGTATCGCATTGATTTAAAGCTAAATCATGTGTTTCGCATGGATTTGAAGCTAACTCAATTGTTTCGCATGCTTTTGAGGCTAAATCTAGTATATCACAAGTATTTGAAGCTAAACCATTTGTTTCGTATGGATTCGAAAATCAGCCTTCTATTTCGCATTGAATTGAATCTAAATCATGAGTTTCGCATGGATTCGAAAATCAGTCTTCTATTTCGCATTGATTTGAATCTAAATCATGAGTTTCGCATGGATTTGAAGCTAACTCGTTTGTTTCGCATGGATTTGAAGCTAACTCGACTGCTTCGCATGCAGTTGAAGCTCAATCATGTATATCACAAGTATTTGAATCTAAACCATTTGTTTCGCATTGGTTTTGAAGCTAAGCCTTCTACTTCGCATTGTTTTGAACCTAAATCAAGTATTTCGTTTGGATTTGAAGCAAACTCGTTTGTTTCGCATGCAGTTGAAGCTATATCACTTATGTTCGCAAGTACTTGGAGCTAAATCATTCGTTTCGCATGGAGTTGAAGTTTAAGCCTTCTACTTCGCATTGATTTGAAGTTAAATCATGTTTTTCGCATGGATTTGTAGCTAACTCATTTGTGTCGCATGCAGTTGAAGCTAAATCATGTATAAAACAAGTATTTGAAGCTAAACCATTTGTTTCGCATGGATTTGAAAATCTGCCTTCTATTTCGCCTTGATTTGAAGCTAAATCAAGTATTTCGTTTGGATTTGAAGCAAACTCGTTTGTTTCGCATGCAGTTGAAGCTATATCACTTATGTTCGCAAGTATTTGGAGCTAAATCATTCGTTTCGCATGGAGTTGAAGTTTAAGCCTTCTACTTCGCATTGATTTGACGTTAAATCTTGTTTTTCGCATGGATTTGTAGCTAACTCGTTTGTTTCGCATACAGTTGAAGCTAAATCATGTATAAAACAAGTATTTGAAGCTAAACCATTTGTTTTGCATGGATTTGAAAATCAACCTTCTATTTCGAATTGATTTGAAGCTGAATCATGCGCTTAGCATGGATTTGAAGCTAACTCGTTTGTTTCGCATGGATTTGAAGCTAACTCATTTGTTTCGCATGCTGTTGAGGCTAAATCTAGTATATCACAAGTATTTGAAGCTAAACCATTTGTTTCGTATGGATTCGAAAATCGGCCTTCTATTTCGCATTGATTTGAATCTAAATCATGAGCTTCGCATGGATTTGAAGCTAACTCGTTTGTTTCGCATGGATTTGAAGCTACTTGTTTGTTTCGTATGCTGTTGCAGCTAAATCATGTATATCACAAGTATGTGAAGCTAAACCATCTGTTTCGGATGGATTTGAAGATAAGCCTTCTACTTCGCATTGATTTAAATCCAAATCTTGTGTATGGCATGGATTTGAAGCTAACTCGTTTGATTCGCCTGCATTTGAAGTTAAATCATGTATATCACAAGTATTTGAAGCTAAACCATTTGTTTCGCATGGATTTGAAGATAAGCCTCCTACTTCCCATTAATTTGAAGCTAACTCGATTGATTCGACTGCATTTGAATCTATATCACTTATTTCGCAATTATCTGAAGATAAATCATTTGCTTCTCATGTATTTGAAGCTAAGCCTTCTACTTCACATTGATTTGGAGCTAAATCATGTGTTTCGCTTGGTTTTGAAGCTAACTCGTTTGTTTCGCTTGCAGTTGAAGCTAAATCATGTATATCAAAAGTATTTGAATCTAAGGCATCTGTTTCGCATGGATTTGAAGATAAGCCACCTACTTCGCATTAATTAGAAGCTATCTCGATCGATTCGACTGCATTTGAATCTATACCACTTATATCGCAATTATCTGAAGATAAATCATTTGCTTCTCATGTATTAGAAGCTAAGCCGTCTATTTCGCACTGATTTGATGCTAAATCATATGTTTCGCTTGAATTTGAAGCTAACACGTTTGTTTCGCATGCAGTTGAAGCCAAAACATGTACATCACAAGTATCTGGATCTAATCCATCTGTTTCGCAAGAATATGAAGCTATGAAGCTAATCCATGTGATTCGCATGAATTTGAAGCTTAATCATGTGTTTCGCATGGATTTGAAGCTGTATCACTTATATCGCAATTATCTGAAGATGAATCATTTGTTTTTCGTGTGTTTGAAGCTAAGCCTTCTACTTCGCATTGATTCGAAGCTAAATCATGTGAATCGCATGGATTTGAAGCTAACTCGTTTGTTTCGCATGCAGTTGAAGCTAAATCATGTATATCGCAAGTATGTGAAGCTAAACCATCTGTTTCGGATGGATTTGAAGATAAGCCTTCTACTTCGCATTGATTTAAATCCAAATCTTGTGTATGGCATGGATTTGAAGCTAACTCGTTTGATTCGCCTGCATTTGAAGTTAAATCATGTATATCACAAGTATTCGAAGCTAAACCATTTGTTTCGCATGGATTTGAAGATAAGCCTCCTACTTCCCATTAATTTGAAGCTAACTCGATTGATTCGACTGCATTTGAATCTATATCACTTATATCGCAATTATCTGAAGATAAATAATTTGCTTCTCATGTATTTGAAGCTAAGCCGTCTATTTCGCATTGATTTGAAGCTAAATCATGTGTTTCGCATGGATTTGAAGCTAGCTCGTTTGCTTCGCCTGCATTTGAAACTGAATCATGTATATCACAAGTATTTGAAGCTAAACCATTTGTTTCGCATGAATTTGAACCTAAGCCTTCTACTTCCCATTAATTTGAAGCTAACTCGATTGATTCGACTGCATTTGAATCTATATCACTTATTTCGCAATTATCTGAAGATAAATCATTTGCTTCTCATGTATTTGAAGCTAAGCCGTCTATTTCGCATTGATTTGAAGCTAAATCATTTGTTTCGCATGGATTTGAAGCTAACTCGTTTGCTTCGCCTGCATTTGAAGATAAATCATGTATATCACAAGTATTTGAAGCTAAACCGTTTGATTCGCATGGATTGGAAGCTAAGCCTTCTACTTCGCATTGATTTGCAGCTAAATCATGTGTTTCGCATGGATTTGAAGCTAAGCCTTCTACTTCGCATTGATTTGAAGCTAAGTCATGTGTTTCGCAAGGATTTGAAGCTAACTCGTTTGTTTCGCATTGCAGTTGATGCTAAATCATGTATAAAACAAGTATTTGAAGCTAAACCATTTATTTCGCATGTATTTGAAGCTAAGACTTCTACTTTGCATGAAATTGAAGCTATGTCATGTGTTTCGCTTGGATTTGAAGCTAACTCGTTTGTTTCGCATGCATTTGAAGCTAAATTATGTATATCACAAGTATTTTAAGCTAAACCATTTGTTTCGGATGGATTTGAAGATAAGCCTTCTACTTCGCATTGATTTAAATCTAAATCGTGTGTATGGCATGGATATGAAGCTAACTCTTTTGTTTCGCCTGCATTTGAAGATAAATCATGTATATCACAAGTAATTGAAGCTCAAGCGTTTGATTCGCATGGATTTGAAGCTAACCCTTCCACTTGGCATTGATTTGCAGCTAAATCATGTGCTTCGCTTGGTTTTGAAGCTAACTCGATTGTTTCGCATGCAGTTGAAGCTAAATCATGCATAGCACAAGTATTTGAAGGTAAACCATTTGTTTCGCATGGATTTGAAGATATGCCTTCTACTTCGCATTGATTGGAAGCTAAATCATGCGTTTCGCTGTGATTTGTAGCTAACTCGTTTGTTTCGCATGCAGTTGAAGCTAAATCATGTTTATCAAAAGTATTAGAAGCTAAACCATTTGTTTCGCATGGATTTGAAGATAAGCCTCCTACTTCGCATTAATTTGAAGTTAACTCGCTTGATTCGACTGCATTTGAATCTATATCATTTATATCTCAATTATCTGTAGATAAATCAATTGCTTCTCATGTATTTGAAGCTAAGCCGTCTATTTCGCACTGATTTGAAGCTAAATCATATGTTTTGCATGGATTTGAAGCTAACTCGTTTTATTCGCCTGTATTTGAAGATAAATCATGTATATCACAAGTATTTGAATCTAAATCATGTGTTTCGCATGGATTTGAAGCTAACTCGTTTGTTTCGCCTGCCGTTAAATCTAAATCATGTATATCAGAAGTATTTGCAGCTAAACCATGTGTTTCGCATGAATTTGAAGATAAATGATGTCTTTCGCATGGATTTAAAGCTAACTCTTTTGCTTCGCCTGCATTTGGAGACAAATCATGTATATCACAAGTATTTGAAGCTAAACCGTTTGATTCGCATGGATTTGAAGCTAACTCGTTTGTTTCGCATGCAGTTGAAGCTAAATCATGTTTATGAAAAGTATTTGATGCTAAAGCATTTGTTTCGCATGGATTTGAAGCTAAGCCTTCTACTTGACATTGATTTGAAGTTAAATCATGTGTTTCTCTTGGATTTGAAGCTAACTTGTTTGTTTCGCAAGCAGTTGAAGCTAAATCATGTATATCACAAGTATTTGAAGATAAACCATTTGTTTCGCATGGATTTGAAGATAAGTCCTCTACTTCGCATTGATTTGAAGCTAACTGGTTTGTATCGCGTGCATTTGAAGCTATATCACTTACATCGCAATTATCTGATGATTAATCATTTGTTTCTCATGTATTTGAAGCTAAACCGTCTATTTCGCATTTATTTGAAGCTAAATCATATGTTTAGCATGGATTAGAAGCTAACTCATTTTTTTCGCATGTATTTGAAGATAAATCATGTATATCACAAGTATCTGAATCTAAACCATCTGTTTCGCAAGAATATGAAGCTAAACCATGTGTTTCGCATGAATTTGAAGATAAATCATGTGTTTCGCATGGATTTGAAGCTAACACGTTTGTGTCGCATGCAGTTGAAGCTAAAACATGTACATCACAAGTATCTGAATCTAATCCACCTGTTTCGCAAGAATATGAAGCTATGAAGCTAATCCATGTGATTCGCATGAATCTGAAGCTAAATCATGTGTTTCGCATGGATTTGAAGCTGTACCACTTATATCGCAATTATCTGAAGATAAATCATTTGTTTCTCATTTGTTTAAAGCTAAGCCTTCTACTTCGCATTGATTTGAAGCTAAATCATGTGTAGCGCATGGATTTGAAGCTAACTCGTTTGTTTCGCCTGCCGTTAAAGCTAAATCATGTATATCACAAGTATTTGAAGCTGAACCATTCGCTTCGCATGGATTTGAAGCAAAGCCTTCAACTCCGCATTGATTTGAAGATAAATCATGTGTTTCGCATGAATTTGAAGCTAAATGATGTGTTTCGCTTGGTTTTGAAGCTATCTCTTTTGTTTCGCTTGCATTTGAAGATAAGTCATGTATAGCACAAGTATTTGAAGCTAAACCATTTGTTTCGCATGGATTTGAAGATAAGCCTACTACTTCGCATTGATTTGAAGTTAACTCGATTGTTTCGCCTGCATTTCAAGCTATATTACTTATATCGCAATTATCTGAAGATAAATCATTCGTTTCTCATGTATTTGAAGCTAAGCCTTCCACTTCCCATTGATTTGAACCTAAATAATGTGTTTCGCTTGGATTTGAAGGTAAAGCGCTTGTTTCGCATGCATTTGAAGCTAAATTATGTATATCACAAGTATTTTAAGCTAAACCATTTGATTCGCATGGATTTGAAATTAAGCCTTCTACATCGTACTGATTTGAAGCTAAATCATGTGTTTCGTTTGAATTTGAAACTAAGCCTTCTACTTCGCATTGATTTGAAGCTAATTCGTTTGTTTCGCATGCAGTTGAAGCTAAATCATGTAAATCACAAGTATTTGAAGCTAAACCATTCGCTTCGCATGGATTTGAAGCAAAGCTTTCAACTTCGCCTTCATTTGAAGATAATTAATGTGTTTCGCTTGGATTTGCAGCTAACACGTTTGTTTCGCATGCAGTTGAAGCTAAATCATGATTATCACAATATCTGAATCTAAAAGATCTGTTTCGCAAGACTATGAAGCTATGAAGCTAAATCATGTATTTCGCATGAATTTGAAACTAAATGATGTGTTTCGCATGGATATGAAGCTAACTCTTTTGTTCCGCCGGCATTTGAAGATAAATCATGTATATCACAAGTATTTGAAGCTAAACCGTTTGATTCGCATGGATTTGAAGCTAAGCCTTCTACTCCGCATTGATTTGCAGCTAAATCATGTGTTTCGCTTGGTTTTGAAGCTAACTCGTTTGTTTCGCATGCAGTTGAAGCTGAATCATGTATATCACAATTATTGGAAGCTAAACCATTTCTTTCGCATGAATTTGAAGCTAAGCCTTCTACTTCGCATTGATTTGAAGTTAACTCGATTGTTTCGCCTGCATTTGAAGCTGAATCATGTATATCACAGGTATTTCAAGCTAAACCATTTGTTTCGCATGAATTTGAAGCTAAGCCTTCTACTTGGCATTGATTTGAATCTAAATCATGTGTTTCGCTTGGTTTTGAAGCTAACTCATCTGTAACGCATGCAGTTGAAGGTGAATCGTGTATATCACAAGTATTTGAAGCTAAACCGTTTGATTCGCATGGATTTGAAGCTAAGCCTTCTACTTTGCATTGATTTGCAGCTAAATCATGTGTTTCGCTTGGTTTTGAAGCTATCTCGTTTGATTCGCATGCAGTTGAAGCTAAATCATGTATATCACAAGTATTTTAAGCTAAACCATTTGTTTCTCATGTATTTGATGCTAAGCCTTCCACTTCGCATTGATTTGAAGCTAACTCGATTGTTTCGCCTGCATATGAATCTATATCAATTATATCGCAATTATCTGAAGATAAATCATTTGCTTCTCATGTATTTGAAGCTAAGCCGTCTATTTCGCACTGATTTGAAGCTAAATCAAATGTTTCGCATGGATTTGAAGCTAACTCTTTTGTTTCGCCTGCATTTGAAGATATATCATGTATATCACAAGTATTTGAAGCTAAACCGTTTGATTCGCATGGATTTGAAGCTAAGCCTTCTACTTCGCATTGATTTGCAGCTAAATCATGTGTTTCGCTTGGTTTTGAAGCTAACTCGTTTGTTTCGCATGCAGTTGAAGTTAAATCATGTTTGTCAAAAGTATTTGAAGCTGAACCATTTGTTTCGCGTGGATTTGAAGCTAATTCTTCTACTTCGCATTGATTTGAAGTTAAATCATGTGTTTCTCTTGGATTTGTAGCTAACTCGTTTGTTTCGCATGCAGCTGAAGCTAAATCATGTATATCACAAGTATTTTAAGCTAAACCATTTGTTTCTCATGTATTTGAAGCTAAGACTTCCACTTCGCATTGATTTGAAGCTATCTCGATTGTTTCGTCTGCATATGAATCTATATCACTTATATCGCAATTATCTGAAGATAAATCATTTGTTTCTCATGTATTTGAAGATAAGCCTTGTACTTCGCATTGATTTGAAGGTAAATCATGTGTTTCGCTTGGATTTGAAGCTAACTCGTTTGTTTCGTTTGCAGTTGAAGCTAAATCATGTTTATCACAAGTATCTGAATATAAACCATCTGTGTCGCATGACTATTGTGCTAAACTATGTGTTTCGCATGAATTTGAAGCTAAATGATGTGTTTCGCATGGATATGAAGCTAACTCTTTTGTTTCGCCTGCATTTGAAGATAAATAATGTATATCACAAGTACTTGAAGCTCAACCGTTTGATTCGCATGGATTTGAAGCTAAGCCTTCTACTTCGCATTGATTTGAAGGTAAATCATGTGTTACGCTTGGATTTGAAACTAACTCGTTTGTTTCGCATGCAGGTGAAGCTATATCACTTATATCACAAGTATTTGAAGCTAAACCATTTGTTTCGCATGGATTTGAAGATAAGTCTTCTACTTCGCATGGATTTGAAGCTAACTCTTTTGTTTCGCCTGCATTTGAAGATAAATCATGTTTATCACAAGTATCTGAATATAAACCATCTGTGTCGCATGACTATTGAGCTAAACCATGTTTCGCATGAATTTGAAGCTATACCGTTTGATTCGCATGGATTTGAAGCTAAGCCTTCTACTGCGCATTGATTTGAAGCTAAATCATGTGTTTCGCTTGGTTTTGAAGCTAACTCGTTTGTTTCGCATGCAGTTGAAGCTAAATCATGTTTATCACAAGTATCTGAATATAAACCATCTGTGTCGCATGACTATTGAGCTAAACCATGTTTCGCATGAATTTGAAGCTAAATGATGTGTTTCGCATGGATATGAAGCTAACTCTTTTGTTTCGCCTGCATTTGAAGATAAATCATGTATATCACAAGTATTTGAAGCTACACCGTTTGATTCGCATGGATTTGAAGCTAAGCCTTCTACTTCGCATTGATTTGCAGCTAAATCATGTGTTTCGCTTGGTTTTGAAGCTATCTCGTTTGATTCGCATGCAGTTGAAGCTAAATCATATATATCACAAGTATTTTAAGCTAAACCATTTGTTTCTCATGTATTTGATGCTAAGCCTTCCACTTCGCATTGATTTGAAGCTAACTCGATTGTTTCGCCTGCATATGAATCTATATCAATTATATCGCAATTATCTGAAGATAAATCATTTGCTTCTCATGTATTTGAAGCTAAGCCGTCTATTTCGCACTGATTTGATGCTAAATCAAATGTTTCGCATGGATTTGAAGCTAACTCTTTTGTTTCGCCTGCATTTGAAGATATATCATGTATATCACAAGTATTTGAAGCTAAACCGTTTGAATCGCATGGATTTGAAGCTAAGCCTTCTACTTCGCATTGATTTGCAGCTAAATCATGTGTTTCGCTTGGTTTTGAAGCTAACTCGTTTGTTTCGCATGCAGTTGAAGTTAAATCATGTTTGTCAAAAGTATTTGAAGCTGAACCATTTGTTTTGCGTGGATTTGAAGCTAATTCTTCTACTTCGCATTGATTTGAAGTTAAATCATGTGTTTCTCTTGGATTTGTAGCTAACTCGTTTGTTTCGCATGCAGCTGAAGCTAAATCATGTATATCACAAGTATTTTAAGCTAAACCATTTGTTTCTCATGTATTTGAAGCTAAGACTTCCACTTCGCATTGATTTGAAGCTATCTCGATTGTTTCGTCTGCATATGAATCTATATCACTTATATCGCAATTATCTGAAGATAAATCATTTGTTTCTCATGTATTTGAAGATAAGCCTTGTACTTCGCATTGATTTGAAGGTAAATCATGTGTTTCGCTTGGATTTGAAGCTAACTCGTTTGTTTCGTTTGCAGTTGAAGCTAAATCATGTTTATCACAAGTATCTGAATATAAACCATCTGTGTCGCATGACTATTGTGCTAAACCATGTGTTTCGCCATGAATTTGAAGCTAAATGATGTGTTTCGCATGGATATGAAGCTAACTCTTTTGTTTCGCCTGCATTTGAAGATAAATAATGTATATCACAAGTACTTGAAGCTCAACCGTTTGATTCGCATGGATTTGAAGCTAAGCCTTCTACTTCGCATTGATTTGAAGGTAAATCATGTGTTACGCTTGGATTTGAAGCTAACTCGTTTGTTTCGCATGCAGGTGAAGCTATATCACTTATATCACAAGTATTTGAAGCTAAACCATTTGTTTCGCATGGATTTGAAGATAAGCCTTCTACTTCGCATGGATTTGAAGCTAACTCTTTTGTTTCGCCTGCATTTGAAGATAAATCATGTATATCACATGTATTTGAAGCTATACCGTTTGATTCGCATGGATTTGAAGCTAAGCCTTCTACTGCGCATTGATTTGAAGCTAAATCATGTGTTTCGCTTGGTTTTGAAGCTAACTCGTTTGTTTCGCATGCAGTTGAAGCTAAATCATGTTTATCACAAGTATCTGAATATAAACCATCTGTGTCGCATGACTATTGAGCTAAACCATGTTTCGCATGAATTTGAAGCTAAATGATGTGTTTCGCATGGATATGAAGCTAACTCATTTGTTTCGCCTGCATTTGAAGATAAATCATGTATATCACAAGTATTTGAAGCTACACCGTTTGATTCGCATGGATTTGAAGCTAAGCCTTCTACTTCGCATTGATTTGCAGCTAAATCATGTGTTTCGCTTGGTTTTGAAGCTAACTCGATTGTTTCGCATGCAGTTGAGGCTAAATCATGTATAGCATAAGTATTTGAAGGTAAACCATTTTTTTCGCATGGATTTGAAGATATGCCTTCTACTTCGCATTGATTTCAAGCTAAATCATGTGTTTCGCTGTGATTTGTAGCTATCTCGTTTGTTTCGCATGCAGTTGAAGCTAAATCATGTTTATCAAAAGTATTTGAAGCTATAGCATTTGTTTCGCATGGATTTGAAGCTAAGCCTGCTACTTCGCATTGATTTGAAGTTAAATCATGTGTTTCTCTTTGATTTGAAGCAAACTTGTTTGTTTCGCATGCAGTTGAAGCTAAATCATGTTTATCACAAGTATCTGAATCTAAACCATCTGTTTCGCAAGACTATGAAGCTATGAAGCTAAACCATGTGTTTCTCATGAATTTGAAACTAATTGATGTGTTTCGCATGGATTTGAAGCTAACTCTTTTGTTTCGCCTGCATTTGAAGGTAAATCATGTATATCACAAGTATTTTAAGCTAAACCATTTGTTTCTCATGTATTTGAAGCTAAGCCTTCCAATTCGCATTGATTTGAAGCTAACTCGATTGTTTCGCCTGCATATGAATCTATATCACTTATCTCGCAATTATCTGAAGATAAATCATTTGTTTCTCATGTATTTGAAGATAAGCCTTGTACTTCGCATTGATTTGAAGCTAAACCATGTGTTTCGCATGGATTTGAAGCTAACTCGTTTGTTTCGCCTGCATTTGTTGCTGAATCATGTATATCACAAGATTTTGAAGCTAAACCATTTGTTTCGCATGAATTTGAAGCTAAGCCTTCTACTTCGCATTGATTTGATGCTAAATCATATGTTTCGCACGGATTTGAAACTAACTCGTTTGTTTCGTCTTCGTTTGAAGCTGTTTCATTTATATCGCAAATATTTGAAGCTAAGCCGTCTATTTCGCATAGATTTGAAACTAAATCATGTGTTTCGCATGGATTTGAAGCTAACTCGTTTGTTTCGTTTGCAGATGAATCTAAATCATGTTTATCACAAGTATCTGAATATAAACCATCTGTGTCGCATGAATATTGAGCTAAACCATGTGTTCCGCATGAATTTGAAGCTAAATGATGTGTTTCGCAGGGATATGAAGCTAACTCTTTTGTTTCGCCTGCATTTGAAGATAAATCATGTATATCACAAGTATTTGAAGCTAAACCGTTTGATTCGCATGGATTTGAAGCTAAGCCTTCTACTTCGCATTGATTTGCATCTAAATCATGTGTTTCCTTGGGATTTGAAGCTAACTCGATTGTTTCGCCTGCATTTGAAGCTGAATCATGTATATCACAAGTATTTGAAGCTAAACCATTTGTTTCGCATGAATTTGAAGCTAAGCCTTCTACTTCGCATTGATTGGAAGTTAAGTCATGTGTTTCTCTTGGATTGGAAGCTAACTTGTTTGTTTCGCATGCAGTTGAAGCTAAATCATGTATATCACAAGATTTGAAGCTAAACCATTTGTTTCGCATGGATTTGAAGATAAGCCTCCTACTTCGCATTAATTTGAAGCTAACTCGATTGATTCGACTGCATTTGAATCTATACCACTTATATCGCAATTATCTGAAGATAAATCATTTGCTTCTCATGTATTTGAATCTAAGCCGTCTATTACGCACTGATTTGATGCTAAATCATATGTTTCGCTTGGATTTGAAGCTAACACGTTTTTTTCGCATGCAGTTGAAGCCAAAACATGTACATCACAAGTATCTGAATATAAACCATCTGTGTCACATGAATATTGAGCTAAACCATGTGTTCCGCATGAATTTGAAGCTAAATGATGTGTTTCGCATGGATATGAAGCTAACTCTTTTGTTTCGCCTGCATTTGAAGATAAATAATGTATATCACAAGTACTTGAAGCTCAACCGTTTGATTCGCATGGATTTGAAGCTAAGCCTTCTACTTGGCATTGATTTGAATCTAAATCATGTGTTTCGCTTGGTTTTGAAGCTAACTCATCTGTAACGCATGCAGTTGAAGGTGAATCGTGTATATCACAAGTATTTGAAGCGAAACCGTTTGATTCGCATGGATTTTCAAGCTAAGCCTTCTACTTTGCATTGATTTGCAGCTAAATCATGTGTTTCGCTTGGTTTTGAAGCTATCTCGTTTGATTCGCATGCAGTTGAAGCTAAATCATGTATATCACAAGTATTTTAAGCTAAACCATTTGTTTCTCATGTATTTGATGCTAAGCCTTCCACTTCGCATTGATTTGAAGCTAACTCGATTGTTTCGCCTGCATATGAATCTATATCACTTATATCGCAATTATCTGAAGATAAATCATTTGCTTCTCATGTATTTGAAGCTAAGCCGTCTATTTCGCACTGATTTGAAGCTAAATCAAATGTTTCGCATGGATTTGAAGCTAACTCTTTTGTTTCGCCTGCATTTGAAGATATATCATGTATATCACAAGTATTTGAAGCTAAACCGTTTGATTCGCATGGATTTGAAGCTAAGCCTTCTACTTCGCATTGATTTGCAGCTAAATCATGTGTTTCGCATGGATTTGAAGCTAATTCATGTATATCACATGTACTTGAAGCTGAACCATATGTTTTGCGTGAATATTAAGCTAAACCATGTGTTTCGAACGTATTTGAAGCTGAATTATGTGTTTCTCTTGCATTTGAAGCTAACACGTTTGTTTTGCATGCAGTTGAAGCTAAAACATGTACATCACAAGTATCTGGATCTAATCCATCTGTTTCGCAAGAATATGAAGCTATGAAGCTAATCCATGTGATTCGCATGAATTTGAAGCTAAATCATGTGTGTCGCATGGATTTGAAGCTGTATCACTTTTATCGCAATTATCTGAAGGTAAATCATTTGTTTCTCATGTGTTTAAAGCTAAGCCTTCTACTTCGCATTGATTTGAACCTAAATCATGTGTAGCGCATGGATTTGAAGCTAACTCGTTTGTTTCGCCTGCATTTGAAGCTAAATCATGTATATCACAAGTATTTGAATCTAAACCATTTGTTTCGCATTGATTTGAAGATAAGCATTCTACTTCGCATTGATTTGAAGCTAACTCGATTGTTTCGCCTGCATTTGCAGCTTTATCACATATATCGCAACATTTTGAAGCGAAATCAATTATGTCGCATGGATTTGAAGTTAAGCCTTATACTTCGCATTGATTTGAAGTTAAATCATGCGTTTCACTTGGATTTGAAGCTAGCTCGTTCGTTTCGCATGCAGTTGAAGCTAAATCTTGTATATCACGAGTATTTGAAGCTGAACCATTTGTTTCGCATGAATATTAAGCTAAACCATGTGTTTCGCTTGAATTTGATGCTCAATCATGTGTTTCTCTAGGATTTGAAGCTAACTCGTTTGTTTGGCATGCAGTTGTAGCTAAATCATGTATATCACAAGTATTTGAAGATAAATCATTTGATTCGCATGGATTAGAATCTATGCCTTCTAGTTCGCATTGATATGTAGCTAAATCATGTGTCTCGCTTGGATTTGAAGCTAACTCGTTTGATTCGCCTGCATTTGAAGCTAAATCATGTATATTGCAAGTATTTGAAGCTCAACCATTTGATTTGAATGAATATTAAGCTAAACCATATGTTTCGCATGAGTATTAAGCTAAACCATTTGTATCGCTTGAATTTGATGCTAAATCATGTTTTTCTCTAGGATTTGAAGCTAACTCGTTTGTTTGGCATGCAGTTCTAGCTAAATCATGTATATCACAAGTACTTGAAGCTAAACCATTAGATTCGCATGGATTTGAAGATAAGCCTTCTACTGCACATTGATTTGAAGCTGAATCATGTTTTTCGCATGGATTTGAAACTAACTCGTTTGTTTGGCATGCAGTTGAAGCTAAGTCATGTATATCACAAGTATTTGAAACTGAATCATGTGTTTCGCTTGGATTTGAAGCTAACTCGTTTGTTTCGCATGCAGTTGAAGATAAATCATGTATATCACAAGCATTTGAAGCTAAACCATACCTTTCGCATGGATTTGAAACTAAGCATTCTACTTCGCATTGATTTGAAGCTTAATCATGGGTTTCGCATGGATTTGAATCTAACTCGTTGGTTTCGCCTGCATTTGAAAATATATCACTCATATTCGCAAGCATTTGAAGCCCAATCATTCGTTTCGCATGGATTTGAAGCTAACCCTTCTACTTCGCACTGATTTGAAGCTAAATCATATGTTTCGCTAGGATTTGAAGCTAACTCGTTTGTTTGGCATGCAGTTGTAGCTAAATCATGTATATCACAAGTACTTGAAGCTAAACCATTAGATTCGAATGGATTTGAAGCTAATTCTTCTACTGCACATTGATTTGAAGTTGAATCATGTTTTTCGCATGGACTTGAAACTAACTCGTTTGTTTGGCATGCAGTTGAAGCTAAGTCACGTATATCACAAGTATTTGAAACTGAATCATGTGTTTCGCTTGGATTTCAAGCTAACTCGTTCGTTTCGCATGCAGTTGTTGATAAATCATGTATATCACAAGCATTTGAAGCTAAACCATACCTTTCGCATGGATTTGAAACTAAGCATTCTATTTCGCATTGATTTGAAGCTGAATCATGTGTTTCGCATGGATTTGAAGCTAACTCGTTGGTTTCGCCTGCATTTTAAACTATATCACTCATATTCGCAAGCATTTGAAGCCCAATCATTCTTTTCGCATGGATTTGAAGCTAACCCTTCTACTTCGCACTGATTTGAAGCTAAATCATATTGTTTCGCTAGGATTTGAATCTAACTCGTTTGTTTGGCATGCAGTTGTAGCTAAATCATGTATATCACAAGTACCTGAAGCTAAACCATTAGATTCGCATGGATTTGAAGCTAAGCCTTCTACTGCACATTGATTTGAAGCTGAATCATGTTTTTCGCATGGATTTGAAACTAACTCGTTTGTTTGGCATGCAGTAGAAGCTAAGTCATGTATATCACAAGTATTTGAAAACTACTAAAACGATTAGAAACTATGCCTTCTACTTCGCATTGATTTGAAGCTGTATCATGTGTATCGCTTGAATTTGAATTTTACACGTTTGTTTCGCATGCAGTTGAAGCTAAATCATGTATATCGTAGGTATTTGAAGCTAAACCATTTGATTCGCATGGATTTGAAGCTAAGCCTTCTACTGCACATTGATTTGATTCTGAATCATGTGTTTCGCATGGATTTGAAACTAACTCGTTTGTTTCGTCTGCATTTGAAATAAATATCACTCATATTCGCAAGCATTTGAAGATCAATCATTCGTTTCGCATGGATTTGAAGCTAAGCCTTCTACTTCGCACTGATTTGAAGCTAAGTCATGAGTTTCGCTAGAATTTGAAGCTAACTCTTTTGTTTCGCCTGCATTTGGAGACAAATCATGTATATCACAAGTATTTGAAGCCAAACCGTTTGATTCGCATGGATTTGAAGCTAAGCCTTCTACTTCGCATTGATTTGCAGGTAAATTATGTGTTTCGCTTGGTTTTGAATCTAACTCGTTTGTTTCGCATGCAGTTGAAGCTAAATCATTTATATCACAAGTATTTGAAGCTAAACCATTTATTTCGCATGGATTTGAAGATAAGCCTTCTACTTCGCATTGACTTGAAGCTAACTCGATTGTTTTACCTGCATTTGAAGCTACATCACTTATATCGCAATTATCTGAAGATAAATCATTTGTTTCTCCTGTATTTGAAGCTAAGCCTTCTACTTCGCTTTGATTTGAAGATAAACCACGTGATTCGCATGGACTTGCAACTAACTCGTTTGTATCGCGTGCATTTGAAGCTATATCACTTACATCGTAATTATCTGAAGTTAAATCATTTGTTTCTCATGTATTTGAAGCTAAGGCTTCTACTTCGCATTGATTTGCAGCTAAATCATGTGTTTCGCTTGGTTTTGAAGCTAACTCGTTTGTTTCGCATGCAGTTTAAGCTAAATCATGTATATCACAAGTATTTGAAGGTAAACCATTTGTTTCGCCTGGATTTGAAGATAAGCTTTCTACTTCGCATTGATTTGAAGCTAACTCGATTGTTTCACCTGCATTTGAAGCTACATCACTTATATCGCTATTATCTGAAGATAAATCATTTGTTTCTCATGTATTTGAACATAAGCCTTGTACTTCGCATTGATTTGAAGCTAAATCAAGTGTTTCGCATGGATTTGAAGCTAACTCGTTTGTTTCGCCTGCCGTTAAAGCCAAATCATGTATATCACAAGTATTTGTAGCCAAACCATGTGTTTCGCATGAATTTGAAGCTAAATGATGTCTTTCTCATTGATTTGAAGCTAACTCTTTTTTATTTCGCATGCAGTTGAAGCTACATCATGTATATCACAAGTATTTGAAGCTATACCATTTGTTTCGCATGAATTTGAAGCTAAGCCTTCTACTTCGCATTGATTTGAAGCTAAGTCATGCGTTTCGCATGGATTTTAAGCTAACTCGTTTGTTTCACAATGCAGTTGATGCTAAATCATGTATAAAACAAGTATTTGTAGCTAAACCATTTATTTCGCATGTATTTGAAGCTAAGACTTCTACTTTGCATGAATTGAAGCTATGCCATGTGTTTCGCTTGGATTTGAAGCTAAATCGTGTGTTTCGCATGGATTTGAAGCTAATTCATGTATATCACATGTATTTGAAGCTGAACCATATGTTTTGCGTGAATATTAAGCTAAACCATGTGTTTCGAACGTATTTGAAGCTGAATTATGTGTTTCTCTTGCATTTGAAGCTAACACGTTTGTTTTGCATGCAGTTGAAGCTAAAACATGTACATCACAAGTATCTGGATCTAATCCATCTGTTTCGCTTGAATATGAAGCTATGATGCTAATCCATGTGATTCGCATGAATTTGACGCTAAATCATGTGTGTCGCATGGATTTGAAGCTGTAACACTTATATCGCAATTATCTGAAGATAAATCATTTGTTTCTCATGTGTTTAAAGCTAAGCCTTCTACTTCGCATTGATTTGAAGCTAAATCATGTGTAGCGCATGGATTTGAAGCTAACTCGTTTGTTTCGCCTGCATTTGAAGCTAAATCATGTATATCACAAGTATTTGAATCTAAACCATTTGTTTCGCATTGATTTGAAGATAAGCATTCTACTTCGCATTGATTTGAAGCTAACTCGATTGTTTCGCCTGCATTTGCAGCTTTATCACATATATCGCAACATTTTGAAGCGAAATCAATTATGTCGCATGGATTTGAAGTTAAGCCTTATACTTCGCATTGATTTGAAGTTAAATCATGCGTTTCACTTGGATTTGAAGCTAGCTCGTTCGTTTCGCATGCAGTTGAAGCTAAATCTTGTATATCACGAGTATTTGAAGCTGAACCATTTGTTTCGCATGAATATTAAGCTAAACCATGTGTTTCGCTTGAATTTGATGCTCAATCATGTGTTTCTCTAGGATTTGAAGCTAACTCGTTTGTTTGGCATGCAGTTGTAGCTAAATCATGTATATCACAAGTATTTGAAGATAAATCATTTGATTCGCATGGATTAGAATCTATGCCTTCTAGTTCGCATTGATATGTAGCTAAATCATGTGTCTCGCTTGGATTTGAAGCTAACTCGTTTGATTCGCCTGCATTTGAAGCTAAATCATGTATATTGCAAGTATTTGAAGCTCAACCATTTGATTTGAATGAATATTAAGCTAAACCATATGTTTCGCATGAGTATTAAGCTAAACCATTTGTATCGCTTGAATTTGATGCTAAATCATGTTTTTCTCTAGGATTTGAAGCTAACTCGTTTGTTTGGCATGCAGTTCTAGCTAAATCATGTATATCACAAGTACTTGAAGCTAAACCATTAGATTCGCATGGATTTGAAGATAAGCCTTCTACTGCACATTGATTTGAAGCTGAATCATGTTTTTCGCATGGATTTGAAACTAACTCGTTTGTTTGGCATGCAGTTGAAGCTAAGTCATGTATATCACAAGTATTTGAAACTGAATCATGTGTTTCGCTTGGATTTGAAGCTAACTCGTTTGTTTCGCATGCAGTTGAAGATAAATCATGTATATCACAAGCATTTGAAGCTAAACCATACCTTTCGCATGGATTTGAAACTAAGCATTCTACTTCGCATTGATTTGAAGCTTAATCATGGGTTTCGCATGGATTTGAATCTAACTCGTTGGTTTCGCCTGCATTTGAAAATATATCACTCATATTCGCAAGCATTTGAAGCCCAATCATTCGTTTCGCATGGATTTGAAGCTAACCCTTCTACTTCGCACTGATTTGAAGCTAAATCATATGTTTCGCTAGGATTTGAAGCTAACTCGTTTGTTTGGCATGCAGTTGTAGCTAAATCATGTATATCACAAGTACTTGAAGCTAAACCATTAGATTCGAATGGATTTGAAGCTAATTCTTCTACTGCACATTGATTTGAAGTTGAATCATGTTTTTCGCATGGACTTGAAACTAACTCGTTTGTTTGGCATGCAGTTGAAGCTAAGTCACGTATATCACAAGTATTTGAAACTGAATCATGTGTTTCGCTTGGATTTCAAGCTAACTCGTTTGTTTCGCATGCAGTTGTTGATAAATCATGTATATCACAAGCATTTGAAGCTAAACCATACCTTTCGCATGGATTTGAAACTAAGCATTCTATTTCGCATTGATTTGAAGCTGAATCATGTGTTTCGCATGGATTTGAAGCTAACTCGTTGGTTTCGCCTGCATTTTAAACTATATCACTCATATTCGCAAGCATTTGAAGCCCAATCATTCTTTTCGCATGGATTTGAAGCTAACCCTTCTACTTCGCACTGATTTGAAGCTAAATCATATTGTTTCGCTAGGATTTGAATCTAACTCGTTTGTTTGGCATGCAGTTGTAGCTAAATCATGTATATCACAAGTACCTGAAGCTAAACCATTAGATTCGCATGGATTTGAAGCTAAGCCTTCTACTGCACATTGATTTGAAGCTGAATCATGTTTTTCGCATGGATTTGAAACTAACTCGTTTGTTTGGCATGCAGTAGAAGCTAAGTCATGTATATCACAAGTATTTGAAAACTACTAAAACGATTAGAAACTATGCCTTCTACTTCGCATTGATTTGAAGCTGTATCATGTGTTTCGCTTGAATTTGAATTTTACACGTTTGTTTCGCATGCAGTTGAAGCTAAATCATGTATATCGTAGGTATTTGAAGCTAAACCATTTGATTCGCATGGATTTGAAGCTAAGCCTTCTACTGCACATTGATTTGATTCTGAATCATGTGTTTCGCATGGATTTGAAACTAACTCGTTTGTTTCGTCTGCATTTGAAATAAATATCACTCATATTCGCAAGCATTTGAAGAGCAATCATTCGTTTCGCATGGATTTGAAGCTAAGCCTTCTACTTCGCACTGATTTGAAGCTAAGTCATGAGTTTCGCTAGAATTTGAAGCTAACTCTTTTGTTTCGCCTGCATTTGGAGACAAATCATGTATATCACAAGTATTTGAAGCCAAACCGTTTGATTCGCATGGATTTGAAGCTAAGCCTTCTACTTCGCATTGATTTGCAGGTAAATTATGTGTTTCGCTTGGTTTTGAATCTAACTCGTTTGTTTCGCATGCAGTTGAAGCTAAATCATTTATATCACAAGTATTTGAAGCTAAACCATTTATTTCGCATGGATTTGAAGATAAGCCTTCTACTTCGCATTGACTTGAAGCTAACTCGATTGTTTTACCTGCATTTGAAGCTACATCACTTATATCGCAATTATCTGAAGATAAATCATTTGTTTCTCATGTATTTGAAGCTAAGCCTTCTACTTCGCTTTGATTTGAAGATAAACCACGTGATTCGCATGGACTTGCAACTAACTCGTTTGTATCGCGTGCATTTGAAGCTATATCACTTACATCGTAATTATCTGAAGTTAAATCATTTGTTTCTCATGTATTTGAAGCTAAGGCTTCTACTTCGCATTGATTTGCAGCTAAATCATGTGTTTCGCTTGGTTTTGAAGCTAACTCGTTTGTTTCGCATGCAGTTGAAGCTAAATCATGTATATCACAAGTATTTGAAGGTAAACCATTTGTTTCGCCTGGATTTGAAGATAAGCTTTCTACTTCGCATTGATTTGAAGCTAACTCGATTGTTTCACCTGCATTTGAAGCTACATCACTTATATCGCTATTATCTGAAGATAAATCATTTGTTTCTCATGTATTTGAACATAAGCCTTGTACTTCGCATTGATTTGAAGCTAAATCAAGTGTTTCGCATGGATTTGAAGCTAACTCGTTTGTTTCGCCTGCCGTTAAAGCCAAATCATGTATATCACAAGTATTTGTAGCCAAACCATGTGTTTCGCATGAATTTGAAGCTAAATGATGTCTTTCTCATTGATTTGAAGCTAACTCTTTTTTATTTCGCATGCAGTTGAAGCTACATCATGTATATCACAAGTATTTGAAGCTATACCATTTGTTTCGCATGAATTTGAAGCTAAGCCTTCTACTTCGCATTGATTTGAAGCTAAGTCATGCGTTTCGCATGGATTTTAAGCTAACTCGTTTGTTTCACAATGCAGTTGATGCTAAATCATGTATAAAACAAGTATTTGTAGCTAAACCATTTATTTCGCATGTATTTGAAGCTAAGACTTCTACTTTGCATGAATTGAAGCTATGCCATGTGTTTCGCTTGGATTTGAAGCTAAATCGTGTGTTTCGCATGGATTTGAAGCTAATTCATGTATATCACATGTATTTGAAGCTGAACCATATGTTTTGCGTGAATATTAAGCTAAACCATGTGTTTCGAACGTATTTGAAGCTGAATTATGTGTTTCTCTTGCATTTGAAGCTAACACGTTTGTTTTGCATGCAGTTGAAGCTAAAACATGTACATCACAAGTATCTGGATCTAATCCATCTGTTTCGCTTGAATATGAAGCTATGATGCTAATCCATGTGATTCTCATGAATTTGACGCTAAATCATGTGTGTCGCATGGATTTGAAGCTGTAACACTTATATCGCAATTATCTGAAGATAAATCATTTGTTTCTCATGTGTTTAAAGCTAAGCCTTCTACTTCGCATTGATTTGAAGCTAAATCATGTGTAGCGCATGGATTTGAAGCTAACTCGTTTGTTTCGCCTGCATTTGAAGCTAAATCATGTATATCACAAGTATTTGAATCTAAACCATTTGTTTCGCATTGATTTGAAGATAAGCATTCTACTTCGCATTGATTTGAAGCTAACTCGATTGTTTCGCCTGCATTTGCAGCTTTATCACATATATCGCAACATTTTGAAGCGAAATCAATTATGTCGCATGGATTTGAAGTTAAGCCTTATACTTCGCATTGATTTGAAGTTAAATCATGCGTTTCACTTGGATTTGAAGCTAGCTCGTTCGTTTCGCATGCAGTTGAAGCTAAATCTTGTATATCACGAGTATTTGAAGCTGAACCATTTGTTTCGCATGAATATTAAGCTAAACCATGTGTTTCGCTTGAATTTGATGCTCAATCATGTGTTTCTCTAGGATTTGAAGCTAACTCGTTTGTTTGGCATGCAGTTGTAGCTAAATCATGTATATCACAAGTATTTGAAGATAAATCATTTGATTCGCATGGATTAGAATCTATGCCTTCTAGTTCGCATTGATATGTAGCTAAATCATGTGTCTCGCTTGGATTTGAAGCTAACTCGTTTGATTCGCCTGCATTTGAAGCTAAATCATGTATATTGCAAGTATTTGAAGCTCAACCATTTGATTTGAATGAATATTAAGCTAAACCATATGTTTCGCATGAGTATTAAGCTAAACCATTTGTATCGCTTGAATTTGATGCTAAATCATGTTTTTCTCTAGGATTTGAAGCTAACTCGTTTGTTTGGCATGCAGTTCTAGCTAAATCATGTATATCACAAGTACTTGAAGCTAAACCATTAGATTCGCATGGATTTGAAGATAAGCCTTCTACTGCACATTGATTTGAAGTTGAATCATGTTTTTCGCATGGACTTGAAACTAACTCGTTTGTTTGGCATGCAGTTGAAGCTAAGTCACGTATATCACAAGTATTTGAAACTGAATCATGTGTTTCGCTTGGATTTCAAGCTAACTCGTTTGTTTCGCATGCAGTTGTTGATAAATCATGTATATCACAAGCATTTGAAGCTAAACCATACCTTTCGCATGGATTTGAAACTAAGCATTCTATTTCGCATTGATTTGAAGCTGAATCATGTGTTTCGCATGGATTTGAAGCTAACTCGTTGGTTTCGCCTGCATTTTAAACTATATCACTCATATTCGCAAGCATTTGAAGCCCAATCATTCTTTTCGCATGGATTTGAAGCTAACCCTTCTACTTCGCACTGATTTGAAGCTAAATCATATTGTTTCGCTAGGATTTGAATCTAACTCGTTTGTTTGGCATGCAGTTGTAGCTAAATCATGTATATCACAAGTACCTGAAGCTAAACCATTAGATTCGCATGGATTTGAAGCTAAGCCTTCTACTGCACATTGATTTGAAGCTGAATCATGTTTTTCGCATGGATTTGAAACTAACTCGTTTGTTTGGCATGCAGTAGAAGCTAAGTCATGTATATCACAAGTATTTGAAAACTACTAAAACGATTAGAAACTATGCCTTCTACTTCGCATTGATTTGAAGCTGTATCATGTGTTTCGCTTGAATTTGAATTTTACACGTTTGTTTCGCATGCAGTTGAAGCTAAATCATGTATATCGTAGGTATTTGAAGCTAAACCATTTGATTCGCATGGATTTGAAGCTAAGCCTTCTACTGCACATTGATTTGATTCTGAATCATGTGTTTCGCATGGATTTGAAACTAACTCGTTTGTTTCGTCTGCATTTGAAATAAATATCACTCATATTCGCAAGCATTTGAAGATCAATCATTCGTTTCGCATGGATTTGAAGCTAAGCCTTCTACTTCGCACTGATTTGAAGCTAAGTCATGAGTTTCGCTAGAATTTGAAGCTAACTCTTTTGTTTCGCCTGCATTTGGAGACAAATCATGTATATCACAAGTATTTGAAGCCAAACCGTTTGATTCGCATGGATTTGAAGCTAAGCCTTCTACTTCGCATTGATTTGCAGGTAAATTATGTGTTTCGCTTGGTTTTGAATCTAACTCGTTTGTTTCGCATGCAGTTGAAGCTAAATCATTTATATCACAAGTATTTGAAGCTAAACCATTTATTTCGCATGGATTTGAAGATAAGCCTTCTACTTCGCATTGACTTGAAGCTAACTCGATTGTTTTACCTGCATTTGAAGCTACATCACTTATATCGCAATTATCTGAAGATAAATCATTTGTTTCTCATGTATTTGAAGCTAAGCCTTCTACATCGCTTTGATTTGAAGATAAACCACGTGATTCGCATGGACTTGCAACTAACTCGTTTGTATCGCGTGCATTTGAAGCTATATCACTTACATCGTAATTATCTGAAGTTAAATCATTTGTTTCTCATGTATTTGAAGCTAAGGCTTCTACTTCGCATTGATTTGCAGCTAAATCATGTGTTTCGCTTGGTTTTGAAGCTAACTCGTTTGTTTCGCATGCAGTTGAAGCTAAATCATGTATATCACAAGTATTTGAAGGTAAACCATTTGTTTCGCCTGGATTTGAAGATAAGCTTTCTACTTCGCATTGATTTGAAGCTAACTCGATTGTTTCACCTGCATTTGAAGCTACATCACTTATATCGCTATTATCTGAAGATAAATCATTTGTTTCTCATGTATTTGAACATAAGCCTTGTACTTCGCATTGATTTGAAGCTAAATCAAGTGTTTCGCATGGATTTGAAGCTAACTCGTTTGTTTCGCCTGCCGTTAAAACCAAATCATGTATATCACAAGTATTTGTAGCCAAACCATGTGTTTCGCATGAATTTGAAGCTAAATGATGTCTTTCTCATTGATTTGAAGCTAACTCTTTTTTATTTCGCATGCAGTTGAAGCTACATCATGTATATCACAAGTATTTGAAGCTATACCATTTGTTTCGCATGAATTTGAAGCTAAGCCTTCTACTTCGCATTGATTTGAAGCTAAGTCATGCGTTTCGCATGGATTTTAAGCTAACTCGTTTGTTTCACAATGCAGTTGATGCTAAATCATGTATAAAACAAGTATTTGTAGCTAAACCATTTATTTCGCATGTATTTGAAGCTAAGACTTCTACTTTGCATGAATTGAAGCTATGCCATGTGTTTCGCTTGGATTTGAAGCTAAATCGTGTGTTTCGCATGGATTTGAAGCTAATTCATGTATATCACATGTATTTGAAGCTGAACCATATGTTTTGCGTGAATATTAAGCTAAACCATGTGTTTCGAACGTATTTGAAGCTGAATTGTGTGTTTCTCTTGCATTTGAAGCTAACACGTTTGTTTTGCATGCAGTTGAAGCTAAAACATGTATATCACAAGTTTCTGGATCTAATCCATCTGTTTCGCAAGAATATGAAGCTATGAAGCTAATACATGTGATTCGCATGAATTTGAAGCTAAATCATGTATATCACAAGTATTTGAATCTAAACCATTTGTTTCGCATTGATTTGAAGATAAGCTTTCTACTTCGCATTGATTTGAAGCTAACTCGATTGTTTCGCCTGCATTTGCAGCTTTATCACTTATATCGCAATTATCTGAAGATAAATCATTTGTTTCTCATGTGTTTAAAGCTAAGCCTTCTACTTCGCATTGATTTGAAGCTAAATCATGTGTAGCGCATGGATTTGAAGCTAACTCGTTTGTTTCGCCTGCATTTGAAGCTAAATCATGTATATCACAAGTATTTGAATCTAAACCATTTGTTTCGCATTGATTTGAAGATAAGCTTTCTACTTCGCATTGATTTGAAGCTAACTCGATTGTTTCGCCTGCATTTGCAGCTTTATCACATATATCGCAATTATCTGATGATAAATCATATGTTTCTCATGTATTTGAACATAAGCCTTGTACTTCGCATTGATTTGAAGCTAAATCATGTGTTTCGCATGGATTTGAAGCTAACTCGTTTGTTTCGCCTGCCGTTAAAGCTAAATCATGTATATCACAAGTATTTGTAGCTAAACCATGTGTTTCGCATGAATTTGAAGCTAAATGCTGTCTTTCGCATTGATTTGAAGCTAACTCTTTTGTTTCGCCTGCATTTGGAGACAAATCATGTATATCACATGTATTTGAAGCTGAACCATATGTTTTGCGTGAATATTAAGCTAAACCATGTGTTTCGAACATATTTGAAGCTGAATTATGTGTTTCTCTTGCATTTGAAGCTAACACGTTTGTTTTGCATGCAGTTGAAGCTAAAACATGTACATCACAAGTATCTGGATCTAATCCATCTGTTTCGCAAGAATATGAAGCTATGAAGCTAATCCATGTGATTCGCATGAATTTGAAGCTAAATCATGTGTGTCGCATGGATTTGAAGCTGTATCACTTATATCGCAATTATCTGAAGATAAATCATTTGTTTCTCATGTGTTTAAAGCTAAGCCTTCTACTTCGCATTGATTTGAAGCTAAATCATGTGTAGCGCATGGATTTGAAGCTAACTCGTTTGTTTCGCCTGCATTTCCAGCTTTATCACATATATCGCAATTATCTGATGATAAATCATATGTTTCTCATGTATTTGAACATAAGCCTTGTACTTCGCATTGATTTGAATCTAAATCATGTGTTTCGCATGGATTTGTAGCTAACTCGTTTGATTCGCTTGGATTTGATGCTAAGCCTTCTACTTCGCATTGATTTGCAGGTAAATGATGTGTTTCGCTTGGTTTTGAAGCTAACTCGTTTGTTTCGCATGCAGTTGAAGCTAAATCATGTATATCACAAGAATTTGAAACTAAACCATTGGTTTCGCATGGATTTGAAGATAAGCCTTCTACTTCGCATTGATTTGAAGCTAACTCGATTGTTTCACCTGCATTTGAAGCTACAGCACTTATATCGCAATTATCTGAAGATAAATCATTTGCTTCTCATGTATTTGAAGCTAAGCCGCCTATTTGGCATTGATTTGAAGCTAAATCATATGTTTCGCATGGATTTGAGGCTAACGCGTTTGTTTCGCATGCAGTTGAAGCTAAAACACTTACATTGTAATTATCTGAAGTTAAATCATTTGTTTCTCATGTATTTGAAGCTAAGGCTTCTACTTCGCATTGATTTGCAGCTAAATCATGTGTTTCGCTTGGTTTTGAAGCTAACTCGTTTGTTTCGCATGCGGTTGAAGCTAAATCATGTATATCACAAGTATTTGAAGTTAAACCATTGATTTCGCATGGATTTGAAGATAAGCCTTCCACTCCGCACTGATTTGAAGCTAACTCGATTGTTTCGCCTGCATTTGAAGCTACATCACTTATATCGCAATTATCTGAAGATAAATCATTTGCATCTCATGTATTTGAACATAAGCCTTGTACTTCGCATTGATTTGAATCTAAATCATGTGTTTCGCATGGATTTGAAGCTAACTCGTTTGTTTCGCCTGCCGTTAAAGCTAAATCATGTATATCACAAGTATTTGTAGCTAAACCATGTGTTTCGCATGAATTTGAAGCTAAATGAAGTCTTTCGCATTGATTTGAAGCTAACTCTTTTGTTTCGCCTGCATTTGGAGACAAATCATGTATATCACAAGTATTTGAAGCTAAACCGTTTGATTCGCATGGATTTGATGCTAAGCCTTCTACTTCGCATTGATTTGCAGGTAAATGATGTGTTTCGCTTGGTTTTGAAGCTAACTCGTTTGTTTCGCATGCAGTTGAAGCTAAATCATGTATATCACAAGTATTTGAAGCTAAACCATTCGCTTCGCATGGATTTGAAGCAAAGCCTTCAACTTCGCATTGATTTGCAGCTAAATCATGTGTTTCGCTTGGTTTTGAAGCTAACTCGTTTGTTTCGCATGCATTTGAAGCTAAATCATGTATATCACAAGTATATGAAGCGAAACCATTGGTTTCGCATGGATTTGAAGCAAAACCTTCTACTTCGCATTGATTTAAATCTAAATCATGTGTTTCGCATGGATTTGAAGCTAACTCGTTTGTTTCGCCTGCCGTTAAAGCTAAATCATGTACATCACAAGTATGTGTAGCTAAACCATGTGTTTCGCATGAATTTGAAGCTAAATGATGTCTTTCGCATTGATTTGAAGCTAACTCTTTTGTTTCGCCTGCATTTGGAGACAAATCATGTATATCACAAGTATTTGAAGCTAAACCGTTTCATTCGCATGGATTTGAAGCTAAGCCTTCTACTTCGCATTGATTTGCAGGTAAATGATGTGTTTCGCTTGGATTTGAAACTAACTCGTTTGTTTCGCATGCAGTTGAAGCTAAATCATTTATATCACAAGTATTTGAAGCTAAACCATTTATTTCGCATGGATTTGAAGATAAGCCTTCTACTTCGCATTGATTTGAAGCTAACTCTTTTGTTTCGCCTGCATTTGAAGCTTTATCACTTATATCGCAATTATCTGAAGATAAATCATTTGTTTCTCATGTGTTTAAAGCTAAGCCTTCTACTTCGCATTGATTTGAAGATAAATCATGTGTTTAGCTTGGATTTGAAGCTAACACGTATGTTTAGCATGCAGTTGAAGCTAAAACATGTACATCACAAGTATCTGGATCTAATCCACCTGTTTCGCAAGAATATGAAGCTATGAAGCTAATCCATGTGATTCGTATGAATTTGAAGATAAATCATGTGTTTCGCATGGATTTGAAGCTGTATCACTTATATCGCAATTATCTGAAGATAAATCATTTGTTTCTCACGTATTTGAAGCTAAGCCTTCTACTTCGCATTGATTTGAAGCTAACTCGATTGTTTCGCCCGCATATGAAGCTATATCAGTTATATCGCAATTATCTGAAGATAAATCATTTGTTTCTCATGTATTTGAAGATAAGCCTTGTACTTCGCATTGATTTGAAGCTAAATCATGTGTTTCGCATGGATTTGAAGCTATCTCTTTTGTTTCGCGTGCATTTGCAGCTAAATCATGTATATCACAAGTATTTGAAGATAAACCATTTGTTTCGCATTCATTTGAAGCTAACTCGATTGTTTCACCTGCATTTGAAGCTACATCACTTATATCGCAATTATCTGAAGATAAATCATTTATTTCGCATTGATTTGAAGATAAGCCTTCTACTTTGCATTGATTTGAAGCTAACTCGATTGTTTCGCCTCCATTTGCAGCTATATCACATATATCGCAATTATCTGAAGATAAATCATTTGTCTCTCATGTATTTGAACATAAGCCTTGTACTTCGCATTGATTTGAAGCTAAATCATGTGTTTCGCATGGATTTGAAGCTAAGCCTTCTACTTCGCTTTGATTTCAAGCTAAATCATGTGTTTCGCTTGGTTTTGAAGCTAACTCGTTTGTTTCGCATGCAGTTGAAGCTAAATCATGTATAGCACAAGTATTTGAAGGTAAACCGTTTGCATCACATGGATTTGAAGATATGCCTTCTACTTCGCATTGATTTGAAGCTAAATCATGTGTTTCGCTTGGATTTGAAGCTATCACGTTTGTTTCGCATGCAGTTGAAGCTAAATCATGTATATCACAAGTATTTGAAGCTAAACCATTTGTTTCGCATGAATATTAAGCTAATCCATGTGATTCGCATGAATTTAAAGCTAAATCATGTGTGTCGCATGGATTTGAAGCTGTATCACTTATATTTTAATTATCTGAAGATAAATCATTTGCTTCTCATGTATTTGAAGCTAAGCCGTCTATTTCGCACTGATTTGAAGCTAAATCATATGTTTCGCATGGATTTGAAGCTAACACGTTTGTTTCGCATGCAGTTGAAGCTAAATCATGTACATCACATGTATTTGAAGCTAAACCATTTGTTTCGCCTGCATTTGGAGACAAATCATGTATATCACAAGTATTTGAAGCTAAACCGTTTCATTCGCATGGATTTGAAGCTAAGCCTTCTACTTCGCATTGATTTGCAGGTAAATGATGTGTTTCGCTTGGATTTGAAACTAACTCGTTTGTTTCGCATGCAGTTGAAGCTAAATCATTTATATCACAAGTATTTGAAGCTAAACCATTTATTTCGCATGGATTTGAAGATAAGCCTTCTACTTCGCATTGATTTGAAGCTAACTCTTTTGTTTCGCCAGCATTTGAAGCTATATCACTTATATCGCAATTATCTGAAGATAAATCATTTGTTTCTCATGTATTTGAAGCTAAGCAGTCTATTTCGCACTGATTTGAAGCTAAATCATATGTTTTGCATGGATTTGAAGCTAACTCGTTTGTTTCGCATGCAGTTGAAGCTAAATCATGTACATCACAAGTATTTGAAGCTAAACCATTTGTTTCGCATGAATTTGAAGATAAGCCTCCTAGTTTGCATTAACTTGAAGCTAACTCGATTGATTCGACTGCATTTGAATCTATATCACTTATATCGCAATTATCTGAAAATAAATCATTTGCTTCTCATGTATTTGAAGCTAAGCCGTCAATTTCGCACTGATTTGAAGCTAAATCAAATGTTTCGCATGGATTTGAAGCTAACTCGTTTTCTTCGCCTGTATTTGAAGATAAATCATGTATATCACAAGTATTTGATGCTAAACCATACGCTTCGCATGGATTTGAAGCAAAGCCTTCAACTTCGCATTGATTTGAAGCTAAATCATGTGTGTCGCATGGATTTGAAGCTGTATCACTTATATTTTAATTATCTGAAGATAAACCATTTGTTTCTCATGTGTTTAAAGCTAAGCCTTCTACTTCGCATTGATTTGAAGCTAAATCATGTGTTTCGTTTGAATTTGAAACTAAGCCTTCTACTTCGCATTGATTTGAAGCTAAATCGTGTGTTTCGCATGGGTTTGAAGCTAATTCATGTATATCACAAGTATTTGAAGCTGAACCATATGTTTTGCGAGAATATTAAGCTAAACCATGTGTTTTCAACGTATTTGAAGCTGAATTATGTGTTTCGCTTGCATTTGAAGCTAATTCGTTTGTTTCGCATGCAGTTGAAACTAAATCATGTAAATCACAAGTATTTGAAGCTAAACCATTCGCTTCGCATGGATTTGAAGCAAAGCCTTCAACTTCGCCTTCATTTGAAGATAAATCATGTGTTCCGCTTGGATTTGAAGCTAACACGTTTGTTTCGCATGCAGTTGAAGCTAAATCATGTACATCACAAGTATTTGAAGCTAAACCATTTGTTTCGCATGGATTTGAAGATAAGCCTCTTAATTCGCATTAATTTGAAGCTAACTCGATTGATTCGACTGCATTTGAATCTATATCACTTATATCGCAATTATCTGAAGATAAATCATTTGCTTCTCATGTATTTGAAGCTAAGCCGTCTATTTCGCACTGATTTGAAGCTAAATCATATGTTTCGCATGGATTTGAAGCTAACTCGTTTTCTTCGCCTCTATTTGAAGATAAATCATGTATATCACAAGTATTTGAAGCTAAACCATACGCTTCGCATGGATTCAAAGCAAAGCCTTCAACTTCGCATTGATTTGAAAATAAATCATGTGTTTCGCTTAGATTTGAAGCTAACACGTTTGTTTAGCATGCAGTTGAAGCTAAAACATGTACATCACAAGTATCTGGATCTAATCCATCTGTTTCGTAAGAATATGAAGCTATGAAGCTAATCCATGTGATTCGCATGAATTTGAAGCTAAATCATGTGTGTCGCATGGATTTGAAGCTGTATCACTTATATCGCATTTATCTGAAGATAAATCATTTGTTTCTCATGTGTTTAAAGCTAGGCCTTCTACTTCGCATTGATTTGAAGCTAAATCATGTATATCACAAGTATTTGAAGATAAACCATTTGTTTCGCATTGATTTGAAGCTAACTCGATTGTTTCACCTGCATTTGAAGCTACATCACTTATATCGCAATTATCTGAAGATAAATCATTTATTTCGCATTGATTTGAAGATAAGCCTTCTACTTTGCATTGATTTGAAGCTAACTCGATTGTTTCGCCTGCATTTGCAGCTATATCACATATATCGCAATTATCTGAAGATAAATCATTTGTCTCTCATGTATTTGAACATAAGCCTTGTACTTCGCATTGATTTGAAGCTAAATCATGTGTTTCGCATGGATTTGAAGCTAAGCCTTCTACTTCGCATTGATTTGAAGCTAAATCATGTGTTTCGCTTGGATTTGAAGCTATCACGTTTGTTTCGCATGCAGTTGAAGCTAAATCATGTATATCACAAGTATTTGAAGCTAAACCATTTGTTTCGCATGAATATTAAGCTAAACCATGTGTTTCGCATGGATTTGAAGCTAAATCGTGTGTTTCGCATGGATTTGAAGCTAATTCATGTATATCACATGTATTTGAAGCTGAACCATATGTTTTGCGTGAATATTAAGCTAAACCATGTGTTTCGAACGTAGTTGAAGCTGAATTATGTGTTTCTCTTGCATTTGAAGCTAACACGTTTGTTTTGCATGCAGTTGAAGCTAAAACATGTACATCACAAGTATCTGGTTCTAATCCATCTGTATCGCAAGAATATGAAGCTATGCAGCTAATCCATGTGATTCGCATGAATTTGAAGCTAAATCATGTGTGTCGCATGGATTTGAAGATAAGCCTCCTACTTTGCATTAACTTGAAGCTAACTCGATTGATTCGACTGCATTTGAATCTATATCACTTATATCGCAATTATCTGAAAATAAATCATTTGCTTCTCATGTATTTGAAGCTAAGCCGTCTATTTCGCACTGATTTGAAGCTAAATCATATGTTTCGCATGGATTTGAAGCTAATTCGTTTTCTTCGCCTGTATTTGAAGATAAATCATGTATATCACAAGTATTTGAATCTAAATCATGTGTTTCGATAAATCATTTGCTTCTCGTGTGTTTAAAGCTAAGCCTTCTACTTCGCATTGATTTGAAGCTAAATCATGTGTAAAGGATCGATTTGAAGCTAACTCGTTTATTTCGCCTGCATTTGAAGCTAAATCATGTATATCACAAGTATTTGAATCTAAATCATGTGTTTCGCATGGATTTGAAGCTGACTCGTTTGTTTCGCCTGCCGTTAAATCTAAATCATGTATATCAGAAGTATTTGCAGCTAAGCCATGTGTTTCGCATGAATTTGAAGATAAATGATGTCTTTCGCATGGATTTAAAGCAAACTCTTTTGTTTCGCCTGCATTTGGAGACAAATCATGTATATCACAAGTATTTGAAGCTAAACCATTTGTTTCGCATGAATTTGAAACTAAGCCTTCTACTTCGCATTAATTTGAAGCTAACTCTATTGATTCGAATGCATTTGAATCTATATCACGTATATCGCAATTATCTGAAGATAAATCATTTGTTTCTCATGTATTTGAAGCTAAGCCTTCTACTTCGCATTGATTTGAAGCTAAGTCATGTGTTTCGCATGTATTTGAAGCTAACTCGTTTGTATCACAATGCAGTTGATGCTAAATCATGTATAAAACAAGTATTTGAAGCTAAACCATTTATTTCGCTTGTATTTGAAGCTAAGACTTCTACTTTGCATGAAATTGAAGCTATGTCACGTGTTTCGCTTGGATTTGAAACTAACTCGTTTGTTTCGTCTTCATTTGAAGCTGTTTCATTTATATCGCAAGTATTTGATGCTAAACCATTTGTTTCGGATGGATTTGAAGATAAGTCTTCTACTTCGCATTCATTTAAATCTAAATCGTGTGTATGGCATGGATTTGAAGCTAACTCGATTGTTTCGCATGCATTTGAAGCTAAATCATGTATATCACATGTATTTGAAGCTAAACCGTTTGATTCGCACGGATTTGAAGCTAAGCGTTCTACTTCGCATTGATTTGCAGCTAAATCATGTGTTTCGCTTGGTTTTGAAGCTAACTCGTTTGTTTCGCTTGCAGTTGAAGCTAAATCATGTATAGCACAAGTATTTGAAGGTAAACCATTTGTTTCGCATGGATTTGAAGATAAGCCTTCTACTTCGCATTGATTTGATGCTAAATCATATGTGTCGCATGGATTTGAAACTAACTCTTTTGTTTCGTCTTCATTTGAAGCTGTTTCATTTATATCGCAAGTATTTGTAGCTAAACCATTTGTTTCGGATGGATTTGAAGATAAGCCTTCTACTTCGCATTGATTTAAATCTAAATCGTGTATATGGTATGGATTTGAAGCTAACTCGTTTGTTTCGCCTGCATTTGAAGCTAAATTATGTATATCACAAGTATTTTAAGCTAAACCATTTGATTCGCATGGATTTGAAAATAAGCCTTCTACTTCGTACTGATTTGAAGCTAAATCATGTGTTTCGTTTGAATTTGAAACTAAGCCTTCTACTTCGCATTGATTTGAAGCTAAATCGTGTGTTTCGCATTGGTTTGAAGCTAATTCATGTATATCACAAGTATTTGAAGCTGAACCATATGTTTTGCGTGAATATTAAGCTAATCCATGTGTTTTCAACGTATTTGAAGCTGAATTATGTGTTTCGCTTGCATTTGAAGCTAATTCGTTTGTTTCGCATGCAGTTGAAACTACATCATGTAAATCACAAGTATTTGAAGCTAAACCATTCGCTTCGCATGGATTTGAAGCAAAGCCTTCAACTTCGCCTTCATTTGAAGATAAATCATGTGTTTCGCTTGGATTTGAAGCTAACACGTTTGTTTCGCATGCAGTTGAAGCTAAATCACGTGCATCACAAGTATTTGAAGCTAAACCATTTGTTTCGCATGAATTTGAAGCTAAATGATGTCTTTCGCATTGATTTGAAGCTAACTCTTTTGTTTCGCCTGCATTTGGAGACAAATCATGTATATCACAAGTATTTGAAGCTAAACCGTTTGATTCGCATGGATTTGAAGCTAAGCCTTCTACTTCGCATTGATTTGCAGGTAAATGATGTGTTTCGCTTGGTTTTGAAACTAACTCGTTTGTTTCGCAAGCAGTTGAAGCTAAATCATTTATATCACAAGTATTTGAAGCTAAACCATTTATTTCGCATGGATTTGAAGATAAGCCTTCTACTTCCCATTGATTTGAAGCTAACTCGATTGTTTCACCTGCATTTGAAGCTACATCACTTATATCGCAATTATCTGAAGATAAATCATTTGTTTCTCATGTATTTGAAGCTAAGCCTTCTACTTCGCTTTGATTTTAAGATAAACCACGTGATTCGCATGGACTTGAAACTAACACGTTTGTATCGCGTGCATTTGAAGCTATATCACTTACATCGTAATTATCTGAAGTTAAATCATTTGTTTCTCATGTATTTGAAGCTAAGGCTTCTACTTCGCATTGATTTGCAGCTAAATCATGTGTTTCGCTTGGTTTTGACGCTAACTCGTTTGTTTCGCATCCAGTTGAAGTTAAATCATGTATATCACAAGTATATGAAGCTAAACCATTGGTTTCGCATGGATTTGAAGATAAGCCTTCTACTTCGCACTGATTTCAAGCTAACTCTATTGTTTCACCTGCATTTGAAGCTACATCACTTATATCGCAATTATCTGAAGATAAATCATTTATATCGCAAGTATTTGTAGCTAAACCATTTGTTTCGGATGGATTTGAAGATAAGCCTTCTACTTCGCATTGATTTAAATCTAAATCGTGTGTATGGTATGGATTTGAAGCTGACTCGTTTGTTTCGTCTGCATTTGAAGTTAAATCATGTATATCACAAGCATTTGAAGCTAAACCATTTGTTACGCATGGATTTGAAGATAATCCGTTTACTTCGCATTGATTTGAAGCTAAACCATTTGTTTCGCATGGATTTGAAGCTAAACCTTCTACTTCGCATTGATTTGAAACTTAATCATGTATTTCGCATTGATTTGAAGCTAACTCTATTGTTTCGCATGAAGTTGAAGCTAAATCATGTATAAAACAAGTATTTTAAGCTAAACAATTCGCTTCGCATGGATTTGGAGCTAAGCCTTCTACTTCGCATAAATTTGAAGCTGAATCATATGTTTGGCTTGGATTTGAAGCTAACTCGTTTGTTTCGCCTGCATTTGAAGCTGTTTCATTTATATTGCAAGAATTTGAATCTAAATTATTTGTGTCGTATGGATTTGAAGCTATGCCATCTACTTCGCATTGGCTTGCAGCTAAATCATGTGTAGCTCATGGATTTGAAGCTAACTCGTTTGTTTCGCATGCATTTGAAGCTAAATTATGTATATCACAAGTATTTTAAGCTAAACCATTTGATTCGCATGGATTTGAAGATAAGCCTTCTACTTCGTACTGATTTGAAGCTAAATCATGTGTTTCGTTTGAATTTGAAACTAAGCCTTCTACTTCGCATTGATTTGAAGCTAAATCGTGTGTTTCGCATTGGTTTGAAGCTAATTCATGTATATCACAAGTATTTGAAGCTGAACCATATGTTTTGCGTGAATATTAAGCTAATCCATGTGTTTTCAACGTATTTGTAGCTCAATTATGTGTTTCGCTTGCATTTGAAGCTAATTCGTTTGTTTCGCATGCAGTTGAAACTACATCATGTAAATCACAAGTATTTGAAGCTAAACCATTCGCTTCGCATGGATTTGAAGCAAAGCCTTCAACTTCGCCTTCATTTGAAGATAAATCATGTGTTTCGCTTGGATTTGAAGCTAACACGTTTGTTTCGCATGCAGTTGAAGCTAAATCATGTACATCACAAGTATTTGAAGCTAAACCATTTGTTTCGCATGAATTTGAAGCTAAATGATGTCTTTCGCATTGATTTGAAGCTAACTCTTTTGTTTCGCCTGCATTTGGAGACAAATCATGTATATCACAAGTATTTGAAGCTAAACCGTTTGATTCGCATGGATTTGAAGCTAAGCCTTCTACTTCGCATTGATTTGCAGCTAAATCATGTGTTTCGCTTGGTTTTGAAGCTAACTCGTTTGTTTCGCATGCAGTTGAAGCTAAATCATGTATATCACAAGTATATGAAGCTAAACCATTGGTTTCGCATGGATTTGAAGATAAGCCTTCTACTTCGCACTGATTTCAAGCTAACTCGATTGTTTCACCTGCATTTGAAGCTACATCACTTATATCGCAATTATCTGAAGATAAATCATTTGTTTCTCATGTATTTGAAGCTAAGCCTTCTACTTCGCTTTGATTTTAAGATAAACCACGTGATTCGCATGGACTTGAAACTAACACGTTTGTATCGCGTGTATTTGAAGCTATATCACTTACATCGTAATTATCTGAAGTTAAATTATTTGTTTCTCATGTATTTGAAGCTAAGGCTTCTACTTCGCATTGATTTGCAGCTAAATCATGTGTTTCGCTTGGTTTTGACGCTAACTCGTTTGTTTCGCATGCAGTTGAAGTTAAATCATGTATATCACAAGTATATGAAGCTAAACCATTGGTTTCGCATGGATTTGAAGATAAGCCTTCTACTTCGCACTGATTTCAAGCTAACTCTATTGTTTCACCTGCATTTGAAGCTACATCACTTATATCGCAATTATCTGAAGATAAATCATTTATATCGCAAGTATTTGTAGCTAAACCATTTGTTTCGGATGGATTTGAAGATAAGCCTTCTACTTCGCAATGATTTAAATCTAAATCGTGTGTATGGTATGGATTTGAAGCTAACTCGTTTGTTTCGTCTGCATTTGAAGTTAAATCATGTATATCACAAGCATTTGAAGCTAAACCATTTGTTACGCATGGATTTGAAGATAATCCGTTTACTTCGCATTGATTTGAAGCTAAACCATTTGTTTCGCATGGATTTGAAGCTAAACCTTCTACTTCGCATTGATTTGAAAATTAATCATGTATTTCGCATTGATTTGAAGCTAACTCTATTGTTTCGCATGAAGTTGAAGCTAAATCATGTATAAAACAAGTATTTTAAGCTAAACAATTCGCTTCGCATGGATTTGGAGCTAAGCCTTCTACTTCGCATAAATTTGAAGCTGAATCATGTGTTTGGCTTGGATTTGAAGCTAACTCGTTTGTTTCGCCTGCATTTGAAGCTGTTTCATTTATATTGCAAGAATTTGAATCTAAATTATTTGTGTCGTATGGATTTGAAGCTATGCCATCTACTTCGCATTGGCTTGCAGCTAAATCATGTGTAGCTCATGGATTTGAAGCTAACTCGTTTGTTTCGCATGCATTTGAAGCTAAATTATGTATATCACAAGTATTTTAAGCTAAACCATTTGATTCGCATGGATTTGAAGTTAAGCCTTCTACTTCGTACTGATTTGAAGCTAAATCATGTGTTTCGTTTGAATTTGAAACTAAGCCTTCTACTTCGCATTGATTTGAAGCTAAATCGTGTGTTTCGCATTGGTTTGAAGCTAATTCATGTATATCACAAGTATTTGAAGCTGAACCATATGTTTTGCGTGAATATTAAGCTAATCCATGTGTTTTCAACGTATTTGTAGCTGAATTATGTGTTTCGCTTGCATTTGAAGCTAATTCGTTTGTTTCGCATGCAGTTGAAACTACATCATGTAAATCACAAGTATTTGAAGGTAAACCATTCGCTTCGCATGGATTTGAAGCAAAGCCTTCAACTTCGCCTTCATTTGAAGATAAATCATGTGTTTCGCTTGGATTTGAAGCTAACACGTTTGTTTCGCATGCAGTTGAAGCTAAATCATGTACATCACAAGTATTTGAAGCTAAACCATTTGTTTCGCATGGATTTGAAGATAAGCCTTCTACTTCGCACTGATTTCAAGCTAACTCGATTGTTTCACCTGCATTTGAAGCTACATCACTTATATCGCAATTATCTGAAGATAAATCATTTGCTTCTCATGTATTTGAAGCTAAGCCGACTATTTCGCATTGATTTGAAGCTAAATCATATGTTTTGCATGGATTTGAAGCTAACTCGTTTTATTCGCCTGTATTTGAAGATAAATCATGTACATCACAAGTATTTGAAGCTAAACCATTCGCTTCGCATGGATTTGAAGCAAAGCCATCAACTTCGCATTGATATGAAGATAAATCATGTGTTTAGCTTGGATTTGAAGCTAACACGTATGCTTAGCTTGCAGTTGAAGCTAAAACATGTACATCACAAGTATCTGGATCTAATCCACCTGTTTCGCAAGAATATGAAGCTATGAAGCTAATCCATGTGATTCGTATGAATTTGAAGATAAATCATGTGTTTCGCATGGATTTGAAGCTGTATCACTTATATCGCAATTATCTGAAGATAAATCATTTGTTTCTCACGTATTTGAAGCTAAGCCTTCTACTTCGCATTGATTTGAAGCTAACTCGATTGTTTCGCCCGCATATGAAGCTATATCACTTATATCGCAATTATCTGAAGATAAATCATTTGTTTCACATGTACTTGAAGATAAGCCTTGTACTTCGCATTGATTTGAAGCTAAATCATGTGTTTCGCATGGATTTGAAGCTAACTCGTTTGTTTCGCATGCAGTTGAAGCTAAATCATGTATATCACAAGTATTTGAAGCTAAACTATTTGTTTCGCATGAATTTGAAGCTAAGCCTTCTACTTCGCATTGATTTGAAGCTAACTCATGTGTTTCGCAAGGATTTGAAGCTAACTCGTTTGTTTCGCAATGCAGTTGATGCTAAATCATGTATAAAACAAGTATTTGAAGCTAAACCATTTATTTCGCATGTATTTGAAGCTAAGACTTCTACTTTGCATGAAATTGAAGCTATGTCATGTGTTTCGCTTGGATTTGAAGCTAACTCGTTTGTTTCGCATGCATTTGATGCTAAATCATGTACATCACAAGTATTTGAAGCTAAACCATTTGTTTCGCATGAATTTGAAGCTAAATGATGTCTTTCGCATTGATTTGAAGCTAATTCTTTTGTTTCGCCTGCATTTGGAGACAAATCATGTATATCACAAGTATTTGAAGCTAAACCGTTTGATTCGCATGGATTTGAAGCTAAGCCTTCTACTTCGCATTGATTTGCAGGTAAATGATGTGTTTCGCATGGTTTTGAAACTAACTCGTTTGTTTCGCATGCAGTTGAAGCTATATCACTTATGCTCGCAACTATTTGAAGCTAAATCATTCGTTTCGCATGGAGTTGAAGCTAAGCCTTCTACTTCGCATTGATTTGAAGCTAAATCATGTGTTTCGCTTGGATTTGAAGCTAACTTGTTTGTTTCGCATGCAGTTGAAGCTAAATCATGTATATCACAAGTATTTGAAGATAATCCATTTGTTTTGCATGGATTCGAAAATCAGCCATCTATTTCGCATTGATTTGAAGCTAAATCATGTGTTTCTCATGGATTTGATGCTGATTCGTTTCTATGGCATGGATTTAAAGCCAACTCGTTTGTGTCGCCTGCTGTTGAAGCTAAATCTAGTATATCACAAGTATTTGAAGCTAAACCGTTTGATTCCCATGGATTTGGAGCTAAGCCTTCTACTTCGCATTGATTTGGAGCTAAATCATGTGTTTCGCATGGATTTAAAGCTAACACCTTTGTTTCGCATGCAGTTGAAGCTAAATCATCTATATCACAAGTATTTGAAGCTAAACCATTTGTTTCGTATGGATTCGAAAATCAGCCTTCTATTTCGCAATGATTTCAAGCTAAATCATGTTTTTCTCATGGATTTGAAGCTAACTCGTTTCTATCGCATGGATTTAAAGCTAACTCGTTTGTTTCGCATGCAGTTGAAGTTTAATCATGTATATCACAAGTATTTGAAGCTAAACCATTTGTTTCGCATGGATTTGAAGCTGAGCCTTCTACTTCGCATTGATTTGAAGCTACATCAAGTGTTTCGTTTGGATTTGAAGAAAACTCGTTTGTTTCGCATGCAGTTGAAGCTATATCACATATGCTCGCAAGTATTTGAAGCTAAATCATTCGTTTCGCATGGAGTTGGAACTAAGCCGTCCACTTCGCATTGATTTGAATCTAAATCATGTGTTTTGCTTGGATTTGAAGCTAACTTGTTTGTGTCGCATGCAGTTGAAGCTAAATCATGTATATCACAAGTATTTGAAGATAATCCATTTGTTTTGCATGGATTCGAAAATCAGCCTTCTATTTCGCATTGATTTGAAGCCAAATCATGTGTTTCTCATGGATTTAAAGCTAACACGTTTGTTTCGCATGCAGTTGAAGCTCAATCATGTATATCACAAGTGTTTGAAGCTAAACCATTTGTTTCGCATTGGTTTTGAAGCTAAGCCTTCTACTTCGCATTGATGGGAAGCTAAATCATGTGTTACGATTGGATATGAAGCTCACTCGTTTGTTTTTCCAGCATTTGAAGCTATATTACTTATATCGCAAGTATTTGAAGGTGAACCTTTTGTTTCGCATGAATATTAAGCTAAACCATGTGCTTCGAATGAATTTGAAGCTAAATCATGTTTTTCGCATGTATTTGAAGCTAACTCGTTTGTGTCGCATGCAGTTGAAGCTCAATCATGTATATCACAAGTATTTGATGCTAAACCATTTGATTCGCATGGATTTGGAGCTAAGCCTTCTACTTCGCATCGATTTGGAGCTAAATCAAGTGCTTCGCTTAGATTTGAAGCTAACTCGTTTGTTTCGCATGCAGTTGAAGCTAAATCATCTATATCACAAGTATTTGAAGCTAAACCATTTGATTCCCATTGATTTGGAGCTAAGCCTTCTCCTTCGCATTGATTTGGAGCAAAATCATGTGCTTCGCATTGATTTATATCTAACACGTTTGTTTCGCAAGAAGTTGAAGCTAAATCATGTATATCACAAGTATTTGAAGCTAAGCCATTTGTTTCTCATGGATTTGGAGCTAAGTCTTCTACTTCGCATTGATTTCGAGCTAAATCATGTGTTTCGCATGGATTTAAAGCTAACACCTTTGTTTCGCATGCAGTTGAAGCTAAATCATATATATCACAAGTATTTGAAGATAAACCATTTGTTTCGTATGGATTCGAAAATCAGCCTTCTATTTCGCATTGATTTGAAGCTAAATCATGTGTTTCTCGTGGATTTGAAGCTAACTCGTTTCTATCGCATGGAATTAAAGCTAACTCGTTTGTTTCGTATGCTGTTGAAGCTAAATCTAGTATATCACAAGTATATGAAGCTAAATCATTCTTTTCGCATGGAGTTGGAGCTAAGCCTTCCACTTCGCATTGATTTGAAGCTAAATCATATGTTTCACTTGGATTTGAAGCTAACTTGTTTGTTTCGCATGCAGTTGAAGCTAAATCATGTATATCACAAGTATTTGAAGATAATCAATTTCTTTGGCAAGGATTCGAAAATCAGCCTTCTATTTCGCATTGATTTGAAGCTAAATCATGAGTTTCGCATGGATGTGAAGCTAACTCGTTTGTTTCGCATGGATTTGAAGCTAACTCGTTTGTTTCGCATGCATTTGAAGCTAAATCATTGTATATCACAAGTATTTGAAGCTAAACCATTTGATTCGCATGGATTTGAAGATAATCTTTCTACTTCGCACTGATTTGAAGCAAAATCAAGTATTTCGCTTGGACTTGAAGCTAACTCGTTTGTGTCGCATGCAGTTGAAGCTAAATCATGTATATCACAAGTATTTGAAGATAATCCATTTGTTTTGCATTGATTCGAAAATCAGCCTTCTATTTCGCATTGATTTGAAGCCAAATCATGTGTTTCTCATGGATTTAAAGCTAACACGTTTGTTTCGCATGCAGTTGAAGCTCAATCATGTATATCACAAGTATTTGAAGCTAAACCATTTGTTTCGCATTGGTTTTGAAGCTAAGCCTTCTACTTCGCATTGATTGGAAGCTAAATCATGTGTTACGATTGGATATGAAGCTCACTCGTTTGTTTTTCCAGCATTTGAAGCTATATTACTTATATCGCAAGTATTTGAAGCTGAACCATTTGTTTCGCATGAATATTAAGCTAAACCATGTGCTTCGAATGAATTTGAAGCTAAATCATGTTTTTCGCATGTATTTGAAGCTAACTCGTTTGTGTCGCATGCAGTTGAAGCTTAATCATGTATATCACAAGTATTTGATGCTAAACCATATGATTCGCATGGATTTAGAGCTAAGCCTTCTACTTCGCATCGATTTGGAGCTAAATCAAGTGCTTCGCTTGGATTTGAAGCTAACTCGTTTGTTTCGCATGCAGTTGAAGCTAAATCATGTATATCACAAGTATTTGAAGCTAAACCATTTGATTCCCATTGATTTGGAGCTAAGCCTTCTCCTTCGCATTGATTTGGAGCAAAATCATGTGTTTCGCATGGATTTATATCTAACACGTTTGTTTCGCAAGCAGTTGAAGCTAAATCATGTATATCACAAGTATTTGAAGCTAAGCCATTTGTTTCTCATGGATTTGGAGCTAAGTCTTCTACTTCGCATTGATTTCGAGCTAAATCATGTGTTTCGCATGGATTTAAAGCTAACACCTTTGTTTCGCATGCAGTTGAAGCTAAATCATATATATCACAAGTATTTGAAGATAAACCATTTGTTTCGTATGGATTCGAAAATCAGCCTTCTATTTCGCATTGATTTGAAGCTAAATCATGTGTTTCTCGTGGATTTGAAGCTAACTCGTTTCTATCGCATGGAATTAAAGCTAACTCGATTGTTTCGTATGCTGTTGAAGCTAAATCTAGTATATCACAAGTATATGAAGCTAAATCATTCTTTTCGCATGGAGTTGGAGCTAAGCCTTCCACTTCGCATTGATTTGAAGCTAAATCATATGTTTCACTTGGATTTGAAGCTAACTTGTTTGTTTCGCATGCAGTTGAAGCTAAATCATGTATATCACAAGTATTTGAAGATAATCAATTTCTTTGGCAAAGATTCGAAAGCAGCCTTCTATTTCGCATTGATTTGAAGCTAAATCATGAGTTTCGCATGGATGTGAAGCTAACTCGTTTGTTTCGCATGGATTTGAAGCTAACTCGTTTGTTTCGCATGCATTTGAAGCTAAATCATTGTATATCACAAGTATTTGAAGCTAAACCATTTGATTCGCATGGATTTGAAGATAATCTTTCTACTTCGCACTGATTTGAAGCAAAATCAAGTATTTCGCTTGGACTTGAAGCTAACTCGTTTGTGTCGCATGCAGTTGAAGCTAAATCATGTATATCACAAGTATTTGAAGATAATCCATTTGTTTTGCATTGATTCGAAAATCAGCCTTCTATTTCGCATTGATTTGAAGCCAAATCATGTGTTTCTCATGGATTTAAAGCTAACACGTTTGTTTCGCATGCAGTTGAAGCTCAATCATGTATATCACAAGTATTTGAAGCTAAACCATTTGTTTCGCATTGGTTTTGAAGCTAAGCCTTCTACTTCGCATTGATTGGAAGCTAAATCATGTGTTACGATTGGATATGAAGCTCACTCGTTTGTTTTTCCAGCATTTGAAGCTATATTACTTATATCGCAAGTATTGGAAGCTGAACCATTTGTTTCGCATGAATATTAAGCTAAACCATGTGCTTCGAATGAATTTGAAGCTAAATCATGTTTTTCGCATGTATTTGAAGCTAACTCGTTTGTGTCGCATGCAGTTGAAGCTTAATCATGTATATCACAAGTATTTGATGCTAAACCATATGATTCGCATGGATTTAGAGCTAAGCCTTCTACTTCGCATCGATTTGGAGCTAAATCAAGTGCTTCGCTTGGATTTGAAGCTAACTCGTTTGTTTCGCATGCAGTTGAAGCTAAATCATGTATATCACAAGTATTTGAAGCTAAAGCATTTGATTCCCATTGATTTGGAGCTAAGCCTTCTCCTTCGCATTGATTTGGAGCAAAATCATGTGTTTCGCATGGATTTATATCTAACACGTTTGTTTCGCAAGCAGTTGAAGCTAAATCATGTATATCACAAGTATTTGAAGCTAAGCCATTTGTTTCTCATGGATTTGGAGCTAAGTCTTCTACTTCGCATTGATTTCGAGCTAAATCATGTGTTTCGCATGGATTTAAAGCTAACACCTTTGTTTCGCATGCAGTTGAAGCTAAATCATATATATCACAAGTATTTGAAGATAAACCATTTGTTTCGTATGGATTCGAAAATCAGCCTTCTATTTCGCATTGATTTGAAGCTAAATCATGTGTTTCTCGTGGATTTGAAGCTAACTCGTTTCTATCGCATGGAATTAAAGCTAACTCGATTGTTTCGTATGCTGTTGAAGCTAAATCTAGTATATCACAAGTATATGAAGCTAAATCATTCTTTTCGCATGGAGTTGGAGCTAAGCCTTCCACTTCGCATTGATTTGAAGCTAAATCATATGTTTCACTTGGATTTGAAGCTAACTTGTTTGTTTCGCATGCAGTTGAAGCTAAATCATGTATATCACAAGTATTTGAAGATAATCAATTTCTTTGGCAAGGATTCGAAAGCAGCCTTCTATTTCGCATTGATTTGAAGCTAAATCATGAGTTTCGCATGGATGTGAAGCTAACTCGTTTGTTTCGCATGGATTTGAAGCTAACTCGTTTGTTTCGCATGCATTTGAAGCTAAATCATTGTATATCACAAGTATTTGAAGCTAAACCATTTGATTCGCATGGATTTGAAGATAATCTTTCTACTTCGTACTGATTTGAAGCAAAATCAAGTATTTCGCTTGGACTTGAAGCTAACTCGTTTGTGTCGCATGCAGTTGAAGCTAAATCATGTATATCACAAGTATTTGAAGATAATCCATTTGTTTTGCATTGATTCGAAAATCAGCCTTCTATTTCGCATTGATTTGAAGCCAAATCATGTGTTTCTCATGGATTTAAAGCTAACACGTTTGTTTCGCATGCAGTTGAAGCTCAATCATGTATATCACAAGTATTTGAAGCTAAACCATTTGTTTCGCATTGGTTTTGAAGCTAAGCCTTCTACTTCGCATTGATTGGAAGCTAAATCATGTGTTACGATTGGATATGAAGCTCACTCGTTTGTTTTTCCAGCATTTGAAGCTATATTACTTATATCGCAAGTATTGGAAGCTGAACCATTTGTTTCGCATGAATATTAAGCTAAACCATGTGCTTCGAATGAATTTGAAGCTAAATCAAGTGCTTCGCTTGGATTTGAAGCTAACTCGTTTGTTTCGCATGCAGTTGAAGCTAAATCATCTATATCACAAGTATTTGAAGCTAAACCATTTGATTCCCATTGATTTGGAGCTAAGCCTTCTCCTTCGCATTGATTTGGAGCAAAATCATGTGCTTCGCATTGATTTATATCTAACACGTTTGTTTCGCAAGAAGTTGAAGCTAAATCATGTATATCACAAGTATTTGAAGCTAAGCCATTTGTTTCTCATGGATTTGGAGCTAAGTCTTCTACTTCGCATTGATTTCGAGCTAAATCATGTGTTTCGCATGGATTTAAAGCTAACACCTTTGTTTCGCATGCAGTTGAAGCTAAATCATATATATCACAAGTATTTGAAGATAAACCATTTGTTTCGTATGGATTCGAAAATCAGCCTTCTATTTCGCATTGATTTGAAGCTAAATCATGTGTTTCTCGTGGATTTGAAGCTAACTCGTTTCTATCGCATGGAATTAAAGCTAACTCGTTTGTTTCGTATGCTGTTGAAGCTAAATCTAGTATATCACAAGTATATGAAGCTAAATCATTCTTTTCGCATGGAGTTGGAGCTAAGCCTTCCACTTCGCATTGATTTGAAGCTAAATCATATGTTTCACTTGGATTTGAAGCTAACTTGTTTGTTTCGCATGCAGTTGAAGCTAAATCATGTATATCACAAGTATTTGAAGATAATCAATTTCTTTGGCAAGGATTCGAAAATCAGCCTTCTATTTCGCATTGATTTGAAGCTAAATCATGAGTTTCGCATGGATGTGAAGCTAACTCGTTTGTTTCGCATGGATTTGAATCTAACTCGTTTGTTTCGCATGCATTTGAAGCTAAATCATTGTATATCACAAGTATTTGAAGCTAAACCATTTGATTCGCATGGATTTGAAGATAATCTTTCTACTTCGCACTGATTTGAAGCAAAATCAAGTATTTCGCTTGGACTTGAAGCTAACTCGTTTGTGTCGCATGCAGTTGAAGCTAAATCATGTATATCACAAGTATTTGAAGATAATCCATTTGTTTTGCATTGATTCGAAAATCAGCCTTCTATTTCGCATTGATTTGAAGCCAAATCATGTGTTTCTCATGGATTTAAAGCTAACACGTTTGTTTCGCATGCAGTTGAAGCTCAATCATGTATATCACAAGTATTTGAAG
>NW_027477273.1:0-85042 GCF_051020955.1 Megalopta genalis | reverse complement strand
ATGATGTAGCTTCAAATCAATAAGATGTAGAAGGTTTAGCTTCAAATCCATGCGAAACAAATGATTTGGCTTCAAATACTTGCGATATAAGTGATATTGCTTCAAATGCAGGCGAAACAAATGATTTAGCTTCAAATACTGGTCAAACAAACGAGTTAGCTTCAAATCCATGCGAAACACATGATGTAGATTCAAATCAATGCGATGTAGAAAGATTAGCTTCAAATCCATGCGAAACACATGATGTTGCCTCAATTCAATGCGATGTATAAGGTTTAGCTTCAATTCCATTCGAAACAAATGATTTAGCTTCAAATACTTGCGATATAAGTGATACAGCTTCAAATGCTGGCGAAATAAACGAGTTACCTTCAAATACATGCGAAACACATGATGTAGCTTAAAATCAATGCGATGTAGATGGTTTAGCTTCAAATCCAAGTGAAACAAATGATATATCTTCAAATACTTGCGATATAAGTGATATTGCTTCAAATGCAGGCGAAACGAACGAGTTAGCTTCAAATCCATGCGAAACACATGATGTAGCTTCAAATCAATGCGATGTTGAAGGTTTAGCTTCAAATCCACGCGAAACAAATGATTTAGCTTCAAATACTTGCGATATAAGTGATATAGTTTCAAATGCTGGCGAAATAACCGAGTTAGCCTCAACTCCATGCGAAACAAATGATTTAGCTTCAAATACTTGCGATATAAGTGATATAGATTCTAATGCTGGCGAAATAACCGAGTTTGCTTCAAATGCAGGCGAACCACATGATGTAGGTACAAATCAAAGCGATGTAGAAGAATTAGTTTCAAATCCATGTTAAAAATGATTTTGATTCAATTACTTGTGATTTAAGTGATATAGCTTCAAATGCAGGCGAAACAATCGCTTTAGCTTCAAATCCATGCGAAAAAAATGATTTAACTTCAAATACTTGCGATATAAGTGATATTGCTACAAATGCAGGCGAAACGAACGAGTATGCTTCAAATCCATGCGAAACACATGATGTAGCTTCAAATTAATGTGATGTAGTAGGTTTTGCTTCAAATCCGAGCGAAACAAATGATTTAGCTTCAAATACTTGCGATATAAGTGATATAGTTTCAAATGCAGGCGTAATAAACGAGTTAGCTTCAAATCCATGCGAAACCAATGATTTAGCTTCAAATTCATGCGAAACAAATGATTTAGTTTCAAATACTTGCGATATAAGTGATATAGCTTCAACTGCAGGCGAAACGAACGAGTTAGCTTCAAATCCATGCGAAACACATGATGTAGCTTCAAATCAATGCGATGTTGAAGGTTTAGCTTCAAATCCACGCGAAAAAAATGATTTAACTTCAAATACTTGCGATATAAGTGATATTGCTACAAATGCAGGCGAAACGAACGAGTTTGCTTCAAATCCATGCGAAACACATGATGTAGCTTCTAATTAATGTGATGTAGTAGGTTTTGCTTCAAATCCGAGCGAAACAAATGATTTAGCTTCAAATACTTGCGATATAAGTGATATAGTTTCAAATGCTGGCGAAATAACCGAGTTAGCTTCAACTCCATGCGAAACCAATGATTTAGCTTCAAATCAATGCGATGTTGAAGGTTTTACTTCAAGTCCATGTGTAGCAAGCGATTTAACTTCAAATACTTGCGATATAAGTTGTATAGCATCAAATGCTGGCGAAATAATCGTGTTAGCTTCAAATCCATGCGAAACACATGATGTAGCTTCAAATCAATGCGATGTAGAAGATTTAGCTTCAAATCCATGCGAAACAAATGATTTAGCTTCAAATACTTGCGATATAAGTGATGTAGCTTCAAATGCAGGCGTAATAAACGAGTTAGCTTCAAATCCATGCGGAACACATGATGTAGCTTCAAATCAATGCGATGTATAAGGTTTAGATTCAAATCCATGCTAAACAAATGATTTAGCTTCAAATACTTGCGATATAAGTGATATAGCTTCAAATGCTGGCGAAATAAACGAGTTGGTTTCAAATCCATGCGAAACACATGATGTAGCTTCAAATCAATGCGATGTAGAAGGTTTAGCTTCAAATCCATGCGAATCAAATGATTTAGCTTCAAATACTTGCGATATAAGTGTTATAGCTTCAAATGCTGGCGAAATAAACGAGTTAGCTTCAACTCCATGCGAAACACATGATGTAGCTTCAAATCAATGCGATGTAGATTGTTTAGCTTCAAATCAATGCGATGTAGAATGTTTAGCTTCAAATCCATGCGATTCAAATGATTTAGCTTCAAATACTTGCGATATAAGTGATATTGCTTCAAATGCAGGCGAAACGAACGAGTTAGCTTCAAATCCATGCGAAACACATAATGGAGCTTCAAATCAATGCTATGTTGAAGGTTTAGCTTCAAATCCACGCGAAACAAATGATTTAGCTTCAAATACTTGCGATATAAGTGATATAGCTTCAAATGCTGGCAAAATAATCGAGTTAGCTTCAAATCCAAGCAAAGCACATTATGTAGCTTCAAATCAATGCGATGTAGAAGGTTTTGCTTCAAATCCAGGCGAAACAAATAATTTAGCTACAAATCCATTCGAAACACATGGTACAGCATCAAATCAATGCGATGTATAAGGTTTAGCTTCAAATCCAGGCGAAACAAATAATTTAGCTACAAATCTATTCGAAACACATGGTACAGCTTCAAATCAATGCGATGTATAAGGTTTAGCTTCAAATCCAAGTGAAACAAATGATTTAGCTTCAAATACTGGTCAAACAAACGAGTTAGCTTCAAATCCATGCGAAACACGTGATGTAGCTTCATATCAATGCGATGTATAAGGTTTAGCTTCAAATCCATGAGAAACAAATGATTTAGCTTCAAATACTTGCGATATAAGTGATATTGCTTCAAATGCAGGCGAAACGAACGAGTTATCTTCAAATCCATGCGAAACACATGATGTAGCTTCAAATCAATGCGATGTAGAAGGTTTAGCTTCAGATCCAGGCGAAACAAATGATTTAGCTTCAAATACTGGTCAAACAAACGAGTTAGCTTCAAATCCATGCGAAACACATGATGTAGCTTCATATCAATGCGATGTAGATTATTTAGCTTCAAATCCATGCGAAGCAAATGATTTTGCTTCAAATACTTGCGATATAAGTAATATAACTTCAAATGCTGGCGAAATAATCGAGTTAGCATCAAATCCAAGCAAAGCACATTATGTAGCTTCAAATCAATGCGATGTAGAAGTTTTTGCTTCAAATCCAGGCGAAACAAATAATTTAGCTACAAATCCATTCGAAACACATGGTACAGCTTCAAATCAATGCGATGTATAAGGTTTAGCTTCAAATCCAAGTGAAACAAATGATTTAGCTTCAAATACTTGCGATATATGTGATATTGCTTCAAATGCAGGCGAAACGAACGAGTTAGCTTCAAATCCATGCGAAACACATGATGTAGCATCAAATCAATGCGATGTAGAAGGTTTAGCTTCAAATCCAAGCGAAACAAATGATTTAGCTTCAAATACTGGTCAAACAAACGAGTTAGCTTCAAATCCATGCGAAACACATGATGTAGCTTCATATCAATGCGATGTATAAGGTTTAGCTTCAAATCCATGAGAAACAAATGATTTAGCTTCAAATACTTGCGATATAAGTGATATTGCTTCAAATGCAGGCGAAACGAACGAGTTAGCTTCAAATCCATGCGAAACACATGATGTAGCTTCAAATCAATGCGATGTAAAAGGTTTAGCTTCAGATCCAGGCGAAACAAATGATTTAGCTTCAAATACTGGTCAAACAAACGAGTTAGCTTCAAATCCATGCGAAACACATGATGTAGCTTCATATCAATGCGATGTAGATTATTTAGCTTCAAATCCATGCGAAGCAAATGATTTTGCTTCAAATATTTGCGATATAAGTAATATAACTTCAAATGCTGGCGAAATAATCGAGTTAGCTTCAAATCCAAGCAAAGCACATTATGTAGCTTCAAATCAATGCGATGTAGAAGGTTTTGCTTCAAATCCAGGCGAAACAAATAATTTAGCTACAAATCCATTCGAAACACATGGTACAGCTTCAAATCAATGCGATGTATAAGGTTTAGCTTCAAATCCAAGTGAACAAATGATTTAGCTTCAAATACTTGCGATATATGTGATATTGCTTCAAATGCAGGCGACACGAACGAGTTAGCTTCAAATCCATGCGAAACACATGATGTAGCATCAAATCAATGCGATGTAGAAGGTTTAGCTTCAAATCCAAGCGAAACAAATGATTTAGCTTCAAATACTGGTCAAACAAACGAGTTAGCTTCAAATCCATGCGAAACACATGATGTAGCTTCATATCAATGCGATGTATAAGGTTTAGTTTCAAATCCATGCGAAACACATGATGTAGCTTCATATCAATGCGATGTAGAAAGATTAGCTTCAAATCCATGCGAAACACATGATGTTGCTTCAAATCAATGCGATGTATAAGGTTTAGCATCAACTCCATGCGAAACAAATGATTTAGCTTCAAATACTTGCGATATATGTGATATAGTTTCAAATGCTGGCGAAATAATCGAGTTAGCTTCAAGTCCATGCGAAACACATGATTTAGCTTCAAATCAATGCGATGTAGAAAGATTAGCTTCAAACCCATGCGAAACACATGATGTACCTTCAAAGCAATGCGATGTATAAGGTTTAGCTTCTACTCCATGCGAAACAAATGATTTAGCTTCAAATACTTGCGATGTAAGTGATATAGCTTCAAATGATGGCGAAATAAATGAGTTAGCTTCAAATCCATGCGAAACACATGATGTAGCTTCAAATCAATGCGATGTAGATTATTTAGATATAAAAGTCCATGCGAAACAAATGATTTAGCTTCAAATACTTGCGATATATGTAATATAACTTCAAATGCTGGCGAAATAATCGAGTTAGCTTCAAATCCAAGCAAAGCACATTATGAAGCTTCAAATCAATGCGATGTAGAAGGTTTTGCTTCAAATCCAGGCGAAACAAATAATTTAGCTACAAATCCATTCGAAACACATGGTACAGCTTCAAATCAATGCGATGTATAAGGTTTAGCTTCAAATCCAAGTGAAACAAATGATTTATCTTCAAATACTTGCGATATATGTGATATTGCTTCAAATGCAGGTGAAACGAACGAGTTAGCTTCAAATCCATGCGAAACACATGATGTAGCATCAAATCAATGCGATGTAGAAGGTTTAGCTTCAAATCCAAGCGTAACAAATGATTTAGTTTCAAATACTGGTCAAACAAACGAGTTAGCTTCAAATCCATGCGAAACACATGATGTAGCTTCATATCAATGCGATGTATAAGGCTAAGCTTCAAATCCAGGCGAAACAATTGATTTAGCTTCAAATACTTGCGATATAAGTAATATAGCTTCAAATGCTGGCGAAATAAACGAGTTAGCTTCAAATCCATGCGGACCACATGATGTAGCTTCAAATCAGTGGAGTGTGTAAGGTTTAGCTTCAAATCAATGCGATGTATAAGGTTTAGCATCAGATCCGTGCGAAACAAATGATTTAGCTTCAAATACTTGCGATATAAGTGATATAGCTTCAAATGCTGACGAAATAAACTAGTTAGCTTCAAATCCATGCGAAACACATGATGTAGCTTCAAATCAATGCGATGTAGAAGGATTAGCTTCAAATCCATGCGAAACAAATGATTTAGCTTCAAATACTTGCGATATAATTGATATAGCTTCAAATGCTGGCGAAATAAACGAGTTAGCTTCAAATCCATGCGAAACACATGATATAGCTTCAAAACAATGCGATGTAGAAGGTTTAGCTTCAAATCCATGCGAAACAAATGATTTAGCTTCAAATATTTGCGATATAAGTAATATAGCTTCAAATGCTGGCGAAATAAACGAGTTACCTTCAAATCCATGCGAAACACATGATATAGCTTCAAATCAATGCGATGTAGAAGGTTTAGCTTCAAATCCATGCGAAACAAATGATTTAGCTTCAAATACTTGCGATATAAATGATATAGGTTCAAATGCTGGCGAAATAAACGAGTTACATTCAAATCCATGCGAAACACTGGTATAGCTTCAAATCAATGCGATGTAGAAGGGTTAGCTTCAAATCCATGCGAAACAAATGATTTCGCTTCAAATACTTGCGATATATGTGATATAGTTTGAACTGCTGGCGAAATAATCGAGTCAGCTTGAAATCCATGCGGAACACATGATGTAGCTTCAAATCAATAAGATGTAGAAGGTTTAGCTTCAAATCCATGCGAAACAAATGATTTGGCTTCAAATACTTGCGATATAAGTGATATTGCTTCAAATGCAGGCGAAACAAATGATTTAGCTTCAAATACTGGTCAAACAAACGAGTTAGCTTCAAATCCATGCGAAACACATGATGTAGATTCAAATCAATGCGATGTAGAAAGATTAGCTTCAAATCCATGCGAAACACATGATGTTGCCTCAATTCAATGCGATGTATAAGGTTTAGCTTCAATTCCATTCGAAACAAATGATTTAGCTTCAAATACTTGCGATATAAGTGATACAGCTTCAAATGCTGGCGAAATAAACGAGTTACCTTCAAATACATGCGAAACACATGATGTAGCTTAAAATCAATGCGATGTAGATGGTTTAGCTTCAAATCCAAGTGAAACAAATGATATATCTTCAAATACTTGCGATATAAGTGATATTGCTTCAAATGCAGGCGAAACGAACGAGTTAGCTTCAAATCCATGCGAAACACATGATGTAGCTTCAAATCAATGCGATGTTGAAGGTTTAGCTTCAAATCCACGCGAAACAAATGATTTAGCTTCAAATACTTGCGATATAAGTGATATAGTTTCAAATGCTGGCGAAATAACCGAGTTAGCCTCAACTCCATGCGAAACAAATGATTTAGCTTCAAATACTTGCGATATAAGTGATATAGATTCTAATGCTGGCGAAATAACCGAGTTTGCTTCAAATGCAGGCGAACCACATGATGTAGGTACAAATCAAAGCGATGTAGAAGAATTAGTTTCAAATCCATGTTAAAAAATGATTTTGATTCAATTACTTGTGATTTAAGTGATATAGCTTCAAATGCAGGCGAAACAATCGCTTTAGCTTCAAATCCATGCGAAAAAAATGATTTAACTTCAAATACTTGCGATATAAGTGATATTGCTACAAATGCAGGCGAAACGAACGAGTATGCTTCAAATCCATGCGAAACACATGATGTAGCTTCAAATTAATGTGATGTAGTAGGTTTTGCTTCAAATCCGAGCGAAACAAATGATTTAGCTTCAAATACTTGCGATATAAGTGATATAGTTTCAAATGCAGGCGTAATAAACGAGTTAGCTTCAAATCCATGCGAAACCAATGATTTAGCTTCAAATTCATGCGAAACAAATGATTTAGTTTCAAATACTTGCGATATAAGTGATATAGCTTCAACTGCAGGCGAAACGAACGAGTTAGCTTCAAATCCATGCGAAACACATGATGTAGCTTCAAATCAATGCGATGTTGAAGGTTTAGCTTCAAATCCACGCGAAAAAAATGATTTAACTTCAAATACTTGCGATATAAGTGATATTGCTACAAATGCAGGCGAAACGAACGAGTTTGCTTCAAATCCATGCGAAACACATGATGTAGCTTCTAATTAATGTGATGTAGTAGGTTTTGCTTCAAATCCGAGCGAAACAAATGATTTAGCTTCAAATACTTGCGATATAAGTGATATAGTTTCAAATGCTGGCGAAATAACCGAGTTAGCTTCAACTCCATGCGAAACCAATGATTTAGCTTCAAATCAATGCGATGTTGAAGGTTTTACTTCAAGTCCATGTGTAGCAAGCGATTTAACTTCAAATACTTGCGATATAAGTTGTATAGCATCAAATGCTGGCGAAATAATCGTGTTAGCTTCAAATCCATGCGAAACACATGATGTAGCTTCAAATCAATGCGATGTAGAAGATTTAGCTTCAAATCCATGCGAAACAAATGATTTAGCTTCAAATACTTGCGATATAAGTGATGTAGCTTCAAATGCAGGCGTAATAAACGAGTTAGCTTCAAATCCATGCGGAACACATGATGTAGCTTCAAATCAATGCGATGTATAAGGTTTAGATTCAAATCCATGCTAAACAAATGATTTAGCTTCAAATACTTGCGATATAAGTGATATAGCTTCAAATGCTGGCGAAATAAACGAGTTGGTTTCAAATCCATGCGAAACACATGATGTAGCTTCAAATCAATGCGATGTAGAAGGTTTAGCTTCAAATCCATGCGAATCAAATGATTTAGCTTCAAATACTTGCGATATAAGTGTTATAGCTTCAAATGCTGGCGAAATAAACGAGTTAGCTTCAACTCCATGCGAAACACATGATGTAGCTTCAAATCAATGCGATGTAGATTGTTTAGCTTCAAATCAATGCGATGTAGAATGTTTAGCTTCAAATCCATGCGATTCAAATGATTTAGCTTCAAATACTTGCGATATAAGTGATATTGCTTCAAATGCAGGCGAAACGAACGAGTTAGCTTCAAATCCATGCGAAACACATAATGGAGCTTCAAATCAATGCTATGTTGAAGGTTTAGCTTCAAATCCACGCGAAACAAATGATTTAGCTTCAAATACTTGCGATATAAGTGATATAGCTTCAAATGCTGGCAAAATAATCGAGTTAGCTTCAAATCCAAGCAAAGCACATTATGTAGCTTCAAATCAATGCGATGTAGAAGGTTTTGCTTCAAATCCAGGCGAAACAAATAATTTAGCTACAAATCCATTCGAAACACATGGTACAGCATCAAATCAATGCGATGTATAAGGTTTAGCTTCAAATCCAGGCGAAACAAATAATTTAGCTACAAATCTATTCGAAACACATGGTACAGCTTCAAATCAATGCGATGTATAAGGTTTAGCTTCAAATCCAAGTGAAACAAATGATTTAGCTTCAAATACTGGTCAAACAAACGAGTTAGCTTCAAATCCATGCGAAACACGTGATGTAGCTTCATATCAATGCGATGTATAAGGTTTAGCTTCAAATCCATGAGAAACAAATGATTTAGCTTCAAATACTTGCGATATAAGTGATATTGCTTCAAATGCAGGCGAAACGAACGAGTTATCTTCAAATCCATGCGAAACACATGATGTAGCTTCAAATCAATGCGATGTAGAAGGTTTAGCTTCAGATCCAGGCGAAACAAATGATTTAGCTTCAAATACTGGTCAAACAAACGAGTTAGCTTCAAATCCATGCGAAACACATGATGTAGCTTCATATCAATGCGATGTAGATTATTTAGCTTCAAATCCATGCGAAGCAAATGATTTTGCTTCAAATACTTGCGATATAAGTAATATAACTTCAAATGCTGGCGAAATAATCGAGTTAGCATCAAATCCAAGCAAAGCACATTATGTAGCTTCAAATCAATGCGATGTAGAAGGTTTTGCTTCAAATCCAGGCGAAACAAATAATTTAGCTACAAATCCATTCGAAACACATGGTACAGCTTCAAATCAATGCGATGTATAAGGTTTAGCTTCAAATCCAAGTGAAACAAATGATTTAGCTTCAAATACTTGCGATATATGTGATATTGCTTCAAATGCAGGCGAAACGAACGAGTTAGCTTCAAATCCATGCGAAACACATGATGTAGCATCAAATCAATGCGATGTAGAAGGTTTAGCTTCAAATCCAAGCGAAACAAATGATTTAGCTTCAAATACTGGTCAAACAAACGAGTTAGCTTCAAATCCATGCGAAACACATGATGTAGCTTCATATCAATGCGATGTATAAGGTTTAGCTTCAAATCCATGAGAAACAAATGATTTAGCTTCAAATACTTGCGATATAAGTGATATTGCTTCAAATGCAGGCGAAACGAACGAGTTAGCTTCAAATCCATGCGAAACACATGATGTAGCTTCAAATCAATGCGATGTAAAAGGTTTAGCTTCAGATCCAGGCGAAACAAATGATTTAGCTTCAAATACTGGTCAAACAAACGAGTTAGCTTCAAATCCATGCGAAACACATGATGTAGCTTCATATCAATGCGATGTAGATTATTTAGCTTCAAATCCATGCGAAGCAAATGATTTTGCTTCAAATATTTGCGATATAAGTAATATAACTTCAAATGCTGGCGAAATAATCGAGTTAGCTTCAAATCCAAGCAAAGCACATTATGTAGCTTCAAATCAATGCGATGTAGAAGGTTTTGCTTCAAATCCAGGCGAAACAAATAATTTAGCTACAAATCCATTCGAAACACATGGTACAGCTTCAAATCAATGCGATGTATAAGGTTTAGCTTCAAATCCAAGTGAAACAAATGATTTAGCTTCAAATACTTGCGATATATGTGATATTGCTTCAAATGCAGGCGACACGAACGAGTTAGCTTCAAATCCATGCGAAACACATGATGTAGCATCAAATCAATGCGATGTAGAAGGTTTAGCTTCAAATCCAAGCGAAACAAATGATTTAGCTTCAAATACTGGTCAAACAAACGAGTTAGCTTCAAATCCATGCGAAACACATGATGTAGCTTCATATCAATGCGATGTATAAGGTTTAGTTTCAAATCCATGCGAAACACATGATGTAGCTTCATATCAATGCGATGTAGAAAGATTAGCTTCAAATCCATGCGAAACACATGATGTTGCTTCAAATCAATGCGATGTATAAGGTTTAGCATCAACTCCATGCGAAACAAATGATTTAGCTTCAAATACTTGCGATATATGTGATATAGTTTCAAATGCTGGCGAAATAATCGAGTTAGCTTCAAGTCCATGCGAAACACATGATTTAGCTTCAAATCAATGCGATGTAGAAAGATTAGCTTCAAACCCATGCGAAACACATGATGTACCTTCAAAGCAATGCGATGTATAAGGTTTAGCTTCTACTCCATGCGAAACAAATGATTTAGCTTCAAATACTTGCGATGTAAGTGATATAGCTTCAAATGATGGCGAAATAAATGAGTTAGCTTCAAATCCATGCGAAACACATGATGTAGCTTCAAATCAATGCGATGTAGATTATTTAGATATAAAAGTCCATGCGAAACAAATGATTTAGCTTCAAATACTTGCGATATATGTAATATAACTTCAAATGCTGGCGAAATAATCGAGTTAGCTTCAAATCCAAGCAAAGCACATTATGAAGCTTCAAATCAATGCGATGTAGAAGGTTTTGCTTCAAATCCAGGCGAAACAAATAATTTAGCTACAAATCCATTCGAAACACATGGTACAGCTTCAAATCAATGCGATGTATAAGGTTTAGCTTCAAATCCAAGTGAAACAAATGATTTATCTTCAAATACTTGCGATATATGTGATATTGCTTCAAATGCAGGTGAAACGAACGAGTTAGCTTCAAATCCATGCGAAACACATGATGTAGCATCAAATCAATGCGATGTAGAAGGTTTAGCTTCAAATCCAAGCGTAACAAATGATTTAGTTTCAAATACTGGTCAAACAAACGAGTTAGCTTCAAATCCATGCGAAACACATGATGTAGCTTCATATCAATGCGATGTATAAGGCTAAGCTTCAAATCCAGGCGAAACAATTGATTTAGCTTCAAATACTTGCGATATAAGTAATATAGCTTCAAATGCTGGCGAAATAAACGAGTTAGCTTCAAATCCATGCGGACCACATGATGTAGCTTCAAATCAGTGGAGTGTGTAAGGTTTAGCTTCAAATCAATGCGATGTATAAGGTTTAGCATCAGATCCGTGCGAAACAAATGATTTAGCTTCAAATACTTGCGATATAAGTGATATAGCTTCAAATGCTGACGAAATAAACTAGTTAGCTTCAAATCCATGCGAAACACATGATGTAGCTTCAAATCAATGCGATGTAGAAGGATTAGCTTCAAATCCATGCGAAACAAATGATTTAGCTTCAAATACTTGCGATATAATTGATATAGCTTCAAATGCTGGCGAAATAAACGAGTTAGCTTCAAATCCATGCGAAACACATGATATAGCTTCAAAACAATGCGATGTAGAAGGTTTAGCTTCAAATCCATGCGAAACAAATGATTTAGCTTCAAATATTTGCGATATAAGTAATATAGCTTCAAATGCTGGCGAAATAAACGAGTTACCTTCAAATCCATGCGAAACACATGATATAGCTTCAAATCAATGCGATGTAGAAGGTTTAGCTTCAAATCCATGCGAAACAAATGATTTAGCTTCAAATACTTGCGATATAAATGATATAGGTTCAAATGCTGGCGAAATAAACGAGTTACATTCAAATCCATGCGAAACACTGGTATAGCTTCAAATCAATGCGATGTAGAAGGGTTAGCTTCAAATCCATGCGAAACAAATGATTTCGCTTCAAATACTTGCGATATAAATGATATAGCTTCAAATGCTGGCGAAATAAACGAGTTAGCTTCAAATCCATGCGAAACACATGATGTAGCTTCAAATCAATGCGATGTAGATTATTTAGCTTCAACTCCATGCGAAGCAAATGATTTTGCATCAAATACTTGCGATAAAAGTAATATAACTTCAAATGCTGGCGAAATAATCGAGTTAGCTTCAAATCCAAGCAAAGCACATTATGTAGCTACAAATCAATGCGATGTAGAAGGTTTTGCTTCAAATCCAGGCGAAACAAATAATTTAGCTACAAATCCAATCGAAACACATGGTACAGCTTCAAATCAATGCGATGTATAAGGTTTAGCTTCAAATCCAAGTGAAACAAATGATTTAGCATCAAATACTTGCGATATATGTGATATTGCTTCAAATGCAGGCGAAACGAACGAGTTAGCTTCAAATCCATGCGAAGCACATGATGTAGCTTCAAATCAATGCGATGTAGACGGTTTAGCTTCAAATCCAAGCGAAACAAATGATTTAGCTTCAAATACTTGCGATATAAGTGATATAGCTTCAAATGCTGGCGAAATAAACGAGTTAGCTTCAAATCCATGCGAAACACATGATGTAGCTTCAATCAATGCGATGTAGATTATTTAGCTTCAACTCCATGCGAAGCAAATGATTTTGCTTCAAATACTTGCGATATAAGTAATATAATTTCAAATGCTGGCGAAATAATCGAGTTAGCTTCAAATCCAAGCAAAGCACATTATGTAGCTACAAATCAATGCGATGTAGAAGGTTTTGCTTCAAATCCAGGCGAAACAAATAATTTAGCTACAAATCCATTCGAAACACATGGTACAGCTTCAAATCAATGCGATGTATAAGGTTTAGCTTCAAATCCAAGTGAAACAAATGATTTAGCTTCAAATACTTGCGATATATGTGATATTGCTTCAAATGCAGGCGAAACGAACGAGTTAGCTTCAAATCCATGCGAAGCACATGATGTAGCTTCAAATCAATGCGATGTAGACGGTTTAGCTTCAAATCCAGCGAAACAATTGATTTAGCTTCAAATACTTACGATATAAGTAATATAGCTTCAAATGCTGGCGAAATAAACGAGTTACATTCAAATCCATGCGAAACACTGGTATAGCTTCAAATCAATGCGATGTAGAAGGGTTAGCTTCAAATCCATGCGAAACAAATGATTTCGCTTCAAATACTTGCGATATAAATGATATAGCTTCAAATGCTGGCGAAATAAACGAGTTAGCTTCAAATCCATGCGGACCACATGATGTAGCTTCAAATCAGTGGAGTGTGTAAGGTTTAGCTTCAAATCAATGCGATGTATAAGGTTTAGCATCAGATCCATGCGAAACAAATGATTTAGCTTCAAATACTTGCGATATAAGTGATATAGCTTCAAATGCTGACGAAATAAACTAGTTAGCTTCAAATCCATGCGAAACACATGATGTAGCTTCAAATCAATGCGATGTAGAAGGATTAGCTTCAAATCCATGCGAAACAAATGATTTAGCTTCAAATACTTGCGATATAATTGATATAGCTTCAAATGCTGGCGAAATAAACGAGTTAGCTTCAAATCCATGCGAAACACATGATATAGCTTCAAAACAATGCGATGTAGAAGGGTTAGCTTCAAATCCATGCGAAACAAATGATTTAGCTTCAAATATTTGCGATATAAGTAATATAGCTTCAAATGCTGGCGAAATAAACGAGTTACCTTCAAATCCATGCGAAACACATGATATAGCTTCAAATCAATGCGATGTAGAAGGTTTAGCTTCAAATCCATGCGAAACATATGATTTAGCTTCAAATACTTGCGATATAAATGATATAGGTTCAAATGCTGGCGAAATAAACGAGATAGCTTCAAATCCATGCGGACCACATGATGTAGCTTCAAATCAGTGGAATGTGTAAGGTTTAGCTTCAAATCAATGCGATGTATAAGGTTTAGCATCAGATCCATGCGAAACAAATGATTTAGCTTCAAATACTTGCGATATAAGTGATATAGCTTCAAATGCTGACGAAATAAACTAGTTAGCTTCAAATCCATGCGAACACATGATGTAGCTTCAAATCAATGCGATGTAGAAGGATTAGCTTCAAATCCATGCGAAACAAATGATTTAGCTTCAAATACTTGCGATATAATTGATATAAATTCAAATGCTGGCGAAATAAACGAGTTAGCTTCAAATCCATGCGAAACACATGATATAGCTTCAAAACAATGCGATGTAGAAGGGTTAGCTTCAAATCCATGCGAAACAAATGATTTAGCTTCAAATATTTGCGATATAAGTAATATAGCTTCAAATGCTGGCGAAATAAACGAGTTACCTTCAAATCCATGCGAAACACATGATATAGCTTCAAATCAATGCGATGTAGAAGGTTTAGCTTCAAATCCATGCGAAACAAATGATTTAGCTTCAAATACTTGCGATATAAATGATATAGGTTCAAATGCTGGCGAAATAACGAGTTAGCTTCAAATCCATGCGAAACACATGGTATAGCTTCAAATCAATGCGATGTAGAAGGGTTAGCTTCAAATCCATGCGAAACAAATGATTTCGCTTCAAATACTTGCGATATAAATGATATAGCTTCAAATGCTGGCGAAATAAACGAGTTAGCTTCAAATCCATGCGGACCACATGATGTAGCTTCAAATCAGTGGAATGTGTAAGGTTTAGCTTCAAATCAATGCGATGTATAAGGTTTAGCATCAGATCCATGCGAAACAAATGATTTAGCTTCAAATACTTGCGATATAAGTGATATAGCTTCAAATGCTGACGAAATAAACTAGTTAGCTTCAAATCCATGCGAAACACATGATGTAGCTTCAAATCAATGCGATGTAGAAGGATTAGCTTCAAATCCATGCGAAACAAATGATTTAGCTTCAAATACTTGCGATATAATTGATATAGCTTCAAATGCTGGCGAAATAAACGAGTTAGCTTCAAATCCATGCGAAACACATGATATAGCTTCAAAACAATGCGATGTAGAAGGATTAGCTTCAAATCCATGCGAAACAAATGATTTAGCTTCAAATATTTGCGATATAAGTAATATAGCTTGAAATGCTGGCGAAATAAACGAGTTACCTTCAAATCCATGCGAAACACATGATATAGCTTCAAATCAATGCGATGTAGAAGGTTTAGCTTCAAATCCATGCGAAACAAATGATTTAGCTTCAAATACTTGCGATATAAATGATATAGGTTCAAATGCTGGCGAAATAAACGAGTTAGCTTCAAATCCATGCGAAACACATGATGTAGCTTCAAATCAATGCGATGTACATTGTTTAGCTTCAAATACATGCGAAACAAATGATTTAGCTTCAAATACTTGCGATATAAGTGATATAGCTTCAAATGCTGACGAAATAAACGAGTTAGCTTCAAATCCATGCGAAATCCATGATGTAGCTTTAAATCAATGCGATGTAGAAGGTTTAGCTTCAAATCCAGGCGAAACAAATGATTTAGCTTCAAATACTTGTCAAACAAACAAGTTAGCTTCAAAGCCATGCGAAACACATGATATAGCTTCAAATCAATGCTATGTAGATTGATTAGCTTCAATTCCACGCGAAACAAATGATTTAGCTTCAAATACTTGCGATATAAGTGATATAGCTTCAAATGCTGGCGAAATAATCGAGTTAGCTTCAAATCCATGCGAACCACATGATATAGCTTCATATCAATGCGATGTAGACGGTTTAGCTTCAAATCCAGGCGAAACAATTGATTTAGCTTCAAATACTTGCGATATAAGTAATATAGCTTCAAATGCTGGCGAAATAAACGAGTTACCTTCAAATCCATGCGAAACACATGTATAGCTTCAAATCAATGCGATGTAGAAGGCTTGGCTTCAGATCTATGCGAAACAAATGATTTGGCTTCAAATACTTACGATATAAGTGATATAGCTTCAAATGCTTGAGAAATAACGAGTTACCTTCAAATCCATGCGAAACACATGATGTAGCTTCAAATCAATGCGATGTAGAAGGTTTTGCTTCAAATCCAGGCGAAACAAATAATTTAGCTACAAATCCATTCGAAACACATGGTACAGCTTCAAATCAATGCGATGTATAAGGTTTAGCTTCAAATCCAAGTGAAATAAATGATTTAGCTTCAAATACTTGCGATATAAGTGATATTGCTTCAAATGCAGGCGAAACGAACGAGTTAGCTTCAAATCCATGCGAAACACATGATGTAGATTCAAATCAATGCGATGTAGACGGTTTAGCTTCAAATCCAGGCGAAACAATTGATTTAGCTTCAAATACTTACGATATAAGTAATATAGCTTCAAATGCTGGCGAAATAAACGAGTTACCTTCAAATCCATGCGAAACACATGGTATAGCTTCAAATCAATGCGATGTAGAAGGGTTAGCTTCAAATCCATGCGAAACAAATGATTTAGCTTCAAATACTTGCGATATAAGTGATATTGCTTCAAATGCAGGCGAAACGAACGAGTTAGCTTCAAATCCATGCGAAACACATGATGTCACTTCAAATCAATGCGATGTAGAAGGTTTAGCTTCAAATCTGAGCGAAGCAAATGATTTATATTCAAATACTTGCGATATAAGTGATATTGCTTCAAATGCAGGCGAAACGAACGAGTTTGCTTCAAATCCATGCGAAACACATGATGTAGCTTCAATCAATGCGATGTTGAAGGTTTAGCTTCAAATCCACGCGAAACAAATGATTTAACTTCAAATACTTGCGATCTAAGTGGTCTAGCATCAAATGCTTGCGAAATAATCGAGTTAGCTTCAAATCCATTCGAAACACATGGTGCAGCTTCAAATCAATGCTATGTAGATGGTTTAGCTTCAAATCCATGCGAAACAAATTATTTAGCTTCAAATACTTGCGATATAAGTGATATAGTTTCAAATTATGGCGAAATAAACGAGTTAGCTTCAAATCCATGCGAAACACATGATGTAACTTCAAATCAATGCGATGTAGAAGGTTTGGCTTCAGATCCACGGGAAACAAATGATTTAGCTTCAAATACTTGCGATATAAGTGATATAGCTTCAAATGCTGGCGAAATAATCGAGTTAGCTTCAAATCCAAGCGAAGCACATGATGTAGCTTCAAATCAATGCGATGTAGAAGGTTTAGCTTCAAATCTGAGCGAAGCAAATGATTTATCTTCAAATACTTGCGATATAAGTGATATTGCTTCAAATGCAGGCGAAACGAACGAGTTTGCTTCAAATCCATGCGAAACACATGATGTAGCTTCAAATCAATGCGATGTTGAAGGTTTAGCTTCAAATCCACGCGAAACAAATGATTTAACTTCAAATACTTGCGATCTAAGTGGTCTAGCATCAAATGCTTGCGAAATAATCGAGTTAGCTTCAAATCCATACGAAACACATGGTGCAGCTTCAAATCAATGCGATGTAGAAAGTTTAGCTTCAAATCCATGCGAAACAAATTATTTAGCTTCAAATACTTACGATATAAGTGATACAGTTTCAAATTATGGCGAAATAATCGAGTTAGCTTCAAATCCATGCGAAACCAATGATGTAGCTTCAAATCAATGCGATGTTGAAGGTTTAACTTCATATCCAAGTGTAGCAAGCGATATAACTTCAAATACTTGCGATATAAGTTGTCTAGCATCAAATGCTGGCGAAATAATCGAGTTAGCTTCAAATCCATGCGAAACACATGATGTAGTTTCAAATCAATGCGATGTAGCGGGTTTAGATTCAAATCCATGCGAAACAAATGATTTAGCTTCAAATACTTGCGATATAAGTTATTTAGCTTCAAATGCTGGCGAAATAAACGAGTTAGCTTCAAATCCATGCGAAACACATGATGTAGCTTCAAATCAATGCGATGTAGAAGGTTTAGCTTCTAATCCATGCGAAACAAATTATTTAGCTTCAAATACTTGCGTTATAAGTGATATAGTTTCAAATTATGGCGAAATAATCGAGTTAGCTTCAAATCCATGCGAAACACATGATGTAACTTCAAATCAATGCGATGTAGAAGGTTTGGCTTCAGATCCACGGGAAACAAATGATTTAGCTTCAAGTTCTTGCGATATAAGTGATATAGCTTCAAGTTCTGGCGAAATAATCGAGTTAGCTTCAAATTAATGCGAAACACATGATATAGCTTCAAATCAATGCTATGTAGATGGTTTAGCTTCAAATCCATGCGAAACAAATTATTTAGCTTCAAATACTTGCGATATAAGTGGTATAGTTTCAAATTATGGCGAAATAAACGAGTTAGCTTCAAATCCATGCGAAACACATGATGTAACTTCAAATCAATGCGATGTAGAAGGTTTGGCTTCAGATCCACGGGAAACAAATGATTTAGCTTCAAATACTTGCGATATAAGTGATATAGCTTCAAATTCTGGCGAAATAATCGAGTTAGCTTCAAATTAATGCGAAACACATGATATAGCTTCAAATCAATGCTATGTAGATGGTTTAGCTTCAAATCCATGCGAAACAAATTATTTAGCTTCAAATACTTGCGATATAAGTGATATAGTTTCAAATTATGGCGAAATAAACGAGTTAGCTTCAAATCCATGCGAAACACATGATGTAACTTCAAATCAATGCGATGTAGAAGGTTTGGCTTCAGATCCACGGGAAACAAATGATTTAGCTTCAAATACTTGCGATCTAAGTTGTCTAGCATCAAATGCTTGCGAAATAATCGAGTTAGCTTCAAATCCATTCGAAACACATGGTGCAGCTTCAAATCAATGCGATGTAGAAAGTTTAGCTTCAAATCCATGCGAAACAAATTATTTAGCTTCAAATACTTGCGATATAAGTGATACAGTTTCAAATTATGGCGAAATAATCGAGTTAGCTTCAAATCCATGCGAAACCAATGATGTAGCTTCAAATCAATGCGATGTTGAAGGTTTAACTTCATATCCAAGTGTAGCAAGCGATTTAACTTCAAATACTTGCGATATAAGTTGTCTAGCATCAAATGCTGGCGAAATAATCGAGTTAGCTTCAAATCCATGCGAAACACATGATGTAGTTTCAAATTAATGCGATGTAGCTGGTTTAGATTCAAATCCATGCGAAACAAATTATTTAGCTTCAAATACTTGCGATATAAGTTATTTAGCTTCAAATGCTGGCGAAATAAACGAGTTAGCTTCAAATCCATGCGAAACACATGATGTAGCTTCAAATCTCTGCGATGTAGAAGGTTTAGCTTCTAATCCATGCGAAACAAATTATTTAGCTTCAAATACTTGCGTTATAAGTGATATAGTTTCAAATTATGGCGAAATAATCGAGTTAGCTTCAAATCCATGCGAAACACATGATGTAACTTCAAATCAGTGCGATGTAGAAGGTTTGGCTTCAGATCCACGGGAAACAAATGATTTAGCTTCAAGTTCTTGCGATCTAAGTGGTCTAGCATCAAATGCTTGCGAAATAATCGAGTTATCTTCAAATCCATTCGAAACACATGGTGCAGCTTCAAATCAATGCGATGTAGAAAGTTTAGCTTCAAATCCATGCGAAACAAATTATTTAGCTTCAAATACTTGCGATATAAGTGATACAGTTTCAAATTATGGCGAAATAATCGAGTTAGCTTCAAATCCATGCGAAACCAATGACGTAGCTACAAACCAATGCGATGTTGAAGGTTTAACTTCATATCCAAGTGTAGCAAGCGATTTAACTTCAAATACTTGCGATATAAGTTGTCTAGCATCAAATGCTGGCGAAATAATCGAGTTAGCTTCAAATCCATGCGAAACACATGATGTAGTTTCAAATCAATGCGATGTAGCTGGTTTAGATTCAAATCCATGCGAAACAAATGATTTAGCTTCAAATACTTGCGATATAAGTTATTTAGCTTCAAATGCTGGCGAAATAAACGAGTTAGCTTCAAATCCATGCGAAACACATGATGTAGCTTCAAATCAATGCGATGTAGAAGGTTTAGCTTCTAATCCATGCGAAACAAATTATTTAGCTTCAAATACTTGCGTTATAAGTGATATAGTTTCAAATTATGGCGAAATAATCGAGTTAGCTTCAAATCCATGCGAAACACATGATGTAACTTCAAATCAATGCGATGTAGAAGGTTTGGCTTCAGATCCACGGGAAACAAATGATTTAGCTTCAAGTTCTTGCGATATAAGTGATATAGCTTCAAATTCTGGCGAAATAATCGAGTTAGCTTCAAATTAATGCGAAACACATGATATAGCTTCAAATCAATGCTATGTAGATGGTTTAGCTTCAAATCCATGCGAAACAAATTATTTAGCTTCAAATACTTGCGATATAAGTGATATAGTTTCAAATTATGGCGAAATAAACGAGTTAGCTTCAAATCCATGCGAAACACATGATGTAACTTCAAATCAATGCGATGTAGAAGGTTTGGCTTCAGATCCACGGGAAACAAATGATTTAGCTTCAAATACTTGCGATATAAGTGATATAGCTTCAAATTCTGGCGAAATAATCGAGTTAGCTTCAAATTAATGCGAAACACATGATATAGCTTCAAATCAATGCTATGTAGATGGTTTAGCTTCAAATCCATGCGAAACAAATTATTTAGCTTCAAATACTTGCGATATAAGTGATATAGTTTCAAATTATGGCGAAATAAACGAGTTAGCTTCAAATCCATGCGAAACACATGATGTAACTTCAAATCAATGCGATGTAGAAGGTTTGGCTTCAGATCCACGGGAAACAAATGATTTAGCTTCAAATACTTGCGATATAAGTGATATAGCTTCAAATGCTGGCGAAATAATCGAGTTAGCTTCAAATCCAAGCGAAGCACATGATGTAGCTTCAAATCAAAGCGATGTAGAAGGTTTAGCTTCAAATCTGAGCGAAGCAAATGATTTATCTTCAAATACTTGCGATATAAGTGATATTGCTTCAAATGCAGGCGAAACGAACGAGTTTGCTTCAAATCCATGCGAAACACATGATGTAGCTTCAAATCAATGCGATGTTGAAGGTTTAGCTTCAAATCCACGCGAAACAAATGATTTAACTTCAAATACTTGCGATCTAAGTGGTCTAGCATCAAATGCTTGCGAAATAATCGAGTTAGCTTCAAATCCATTCGAAACACATGGTGCAGCTTCAAATCAATGCGATGTAGAAAGTTTAGCTTCAAATCCATGCGAAACAAATTATTTAGCTTCAAATACTTGCGATATAAGTGATACAGTTTCAAATTATGGCGAAATAATCGTGTTAGCTTCAAATCCATGCGAAACCAATGATGTAGCTTCAAATCAATGCGATGTTGAAGGTTTAACTTCATATCCAAGTGTAGCAAGCGATTTAGCTTCAAATACTTGCGATATAAGTTATATAGCTTCAAATGCTGGCGAAATAAACGAGTTAGCTTCAAATCCATGCGAAACACATGATATAGCTTCAAATCAATGCGATGTTGAAGGTTTAGCTTCAAATCCACGCGAAACAAATGATTTAACTTCAAATACTTGCGATCTAAGTGGTCTAGCATCAAATGCTTGCGAAATAATCGAGTTTGCTCCAAATCCATGCGAAACACATGATGTAGCTTCAAATCAATGCGATGTTGAAGGTTTAGCTTCAAATCCACGCGAAATAAATGATTTAACTTCAAATACTTGCGATCTAAGTGGTCTAGCATCAAATGCTTGCGAAATAATCGAGTTAGCTTCAAATCCATGCGAAACACATGATGTAACTTCAAATCAATGCGATGTAGAATGTTTGGCTTCAGATCCACGGGAAACAAATGATTTAGCTTCAAATACTTGCGATATAAGTGATATAGCTTCAAATTCTGGCGAAATAATCGAGTTAGCTTCAAATTAATGCGAAACACATGATATAGCTTCAAATCAATGCTATGTAGATGGTTTAGCTTCAAATCCATGCGAAACAAATTATTTAGCTTCAAATACTTGCGATATAAGTGATATAGTTTCAAATTATGGCGAAATAAACGAGTTAGCTTCAAATCCATGCGAAACACATGATGTAACTTCAAATCAATGCGATGTAGAAGGTTTGGCTTCCGATCCACGGGAAACAAATGATTTAGCTTCAAATACTTGCGATATAAGTGATATAGCTTCAAATTCTGGCGAAATAATCGAGTTAGCTTCAAATTAATGCGAAACACATGATATAGCTTCAAATCAATGCTATGTAGATGGTTTAGCTTCAAATCCATGCGAAGCAAATTATTTAGCTTCAAATACTTGCGATATAAGTGATATAGTTTCAAATTATGGCGAAATAAACGAGTTAGCTTCAAATCCATGCGAAACACATGATGTAACTTCAAATCAATGCGATGTAGAAGGTTTGGCTTCCGATCCACGGGAAACAAATGATTTAGTTTCAAATACTTGCGATATAAGTGATATAGCTTCAAATGCTGGCGAAATAATCGAGTTAGCTTCAAATCCAAGCGAAGCACATGATGTAGCTTCAAATCAATGCGATGTAGGAGGTTTAGCTTCAAATCTGAGCGAAGCATATGATTTATCTTCAAATACTTGCGATATAAGTGATATTGCTTCAAATGCAGGCGAAACGAACGAGTTTGCTTCAAATCCATGCGAAACACATGATGTAGCTTCAAATCAATGCGATGTTGAAGGTTTAGCTTCAAATCCACGCGAAACAAATGATTTAACTTCAAATACTTGCGATCTAAGTGGTCTAGCATCAAATGCTTGCGAAATAATCGAGTTAGCTTCAAATCCATTCGAAACACATGATGTAGCTTCAAATCAATGCGATGTAGAAGGTTTGGCTTCAGATCCACGGGAAACAAATGATTTAGCTTCAAATACGTGTCAAACAAACGAGTTAGCTTCAAATCCATTCGAAACACATGGTGCAGCTTCAAATCAATGCGATGTATAAGGTTTAGCTTCAAATCCAAGCGAAACAAATGATTTAGCTTCAAATACTTGCGATATAAGTGACATAGTTTCACATTATGGCGAAATAAACGAGTTAGCTTCAAATCCATGCGAAACACATGATGTAACCTCAAATCAATGCGATGTAGAAGGTTTGGCTTCAGATCTACGGGAAACAAATGATTTAGCTTCAAATACTTGCGATATAAGTGATATAGCTTCAAATTCTGGCGAAATAATCGAGTTAGCTTCAAATTAATGCGAAACGCATGATATAGCTTCAAATCAATGCTATGTAGATGGTTTAGCTTCAAATCCATGCGAAACAAATTATTTAGCTTCAAATACTTGCGATATAAGTGATATAGTTTCAAATTATGGCGAAATAAACGAGTTAGCTTCAAATCCATGCGAAACACATGATGTAACTTCAAATCAATGCGATGTAGAAGGTTTGGCTTCAGATCCACGGGAAACAAATGATTTAGCTTCAAATACTTGCGATATAAGTGATATAGCTTCAAATTCTGGCGAAATAATCGAGTTAGCTTCAAATTAATGCGAAACACATGATATAGCTTCAAATCAATGCTATGTAGATGGTTTAGCTTCAAATCCATGCGAAACAAATTATTTAGCTTCAAATACTTGCGATATAAGTGATATAGTTTCAAATTATGGCGAAATAAACGAGTTAGCTTCAAATCCATGCGAAACACATGATGTAACTTCAAATCAATGCGATGTAGAAGGTTTGGTTTCAGATCCACGGGAAACAAATGATTTAGCTTCAAATACTTGCGATATAAGTGATATAGCTTCAAATGCTGGCGAAATAATCGAGTTAGCTTCAAATCCAAGCGAAGCACATGATGTAGCTTCAAATCAATGCGATGTAGAAGGTTTAGCTTCAAATCTGAGCGAAGCAAATGATTTATCTTCAAATACTTGCGATATAAGTGATGTTGCTTCAAATGCAGGCGAAACGAACGAGTTTGCTTCAAATCCATGCGAAACACATGATGTAGCTTCAAATCAATGCGATGTTGAAGGTTTAGCTTCAAATCCACGCGAAACAAATGATTTAACTTCAAATACTTGCGATCTAAGTGGTCTAGCATCAAATGCTTGCGAAATAATCGAGTTAGCTTCAAATCCATTCGAAACACATGGTGCAGCTTCAAATCAATGCGATGTAGAAAGTTTAGCTTCAAATCCATGCGAAACAAATTATTTAGCTTCAAATACTTGCGATATAAGTGGTATAGTTTCAAATTATGGCGAAATAAACGAGTTAGCTTCAAATCCATGCGAAACACATGATGTAACTTCAAATCAATGCGATGTAGAAGGTTTGGCTTCAGATCCACGGGAAACAAATGATTTAGCTTCAAATACTTGCGATATAAGTGATATAGCTTCAAATTCTGGCGAAATAATCGAGTTAGCTTCAAATTAATGCGAAACACATGATATAGCTTCAAATCAATGCTATGTAGATGGTTTAGCTTCAAATCCATGCGAAACAAATTATTTAGCTTCAAATACTTGCGATATAAGTGATATAGTTTCAAATTATGGCGAAATAAACGAGTTAGCTTCAAATCCATGCGAAACACATGATGTAACTTCAAATCAATGCGATGTAGAAGGTTTGGCTTCAGATCCACGGGAAACAAATGATTTAGCTTCAAATACTTGCGATCTAAGTGGTCTAGCATCAAATGCTTGCGAAATAATCGAGTTAGCTTCAAATCCATTCGAAACACATGGTGCAGCTTCAAATCAATGCGATGTAGAAAGTTTAGCTTCAAATCCATGCGAAACAAATTATTTAGCTTCAAATACTTGCGATATAAGTGATACAGTTTCAAATTATGGCGAAATAATCGAGTTAGCTTCAAATCCATGCGAAACCAATGATGTAGCTTCAAATCAATGCGATGTTGAAGGTTTAACTTCATATCGAAGTGTAGCAAGCGATTTAACTTCAAATACTTGCGATATAAGTTGTCTAGCATCAAATGCTGGCGAAATAATCGAGTTAGCTTCAAATCCATGCGAAACACATGATGTAGTTTCAAATCAATGCGATGTAGCTGGTTTAGATTCAAATCCATGCGAAACAAATGATTTAGCTTCAAATACTTGCGATATAAGTTATATAGCTTCAAATGCTGGCGAAATAAACGAGTTAGCTTCAAATCCATGCGAAACACATGATGTAGCTTCAAATCAATGCGATGTAGAAGGTTTAGCTTCTAATCCATGCGAAACAAATTATTTAGCTTCAAATACTTGCGTTATAAGTGATATAGTTTCAAATTATGGCGAAATAATCGAGTTAGCTTCAAATCCATGCGAAACACATGATGTAACTTCAAATCAGTGCGATGTAGAAGGTTTGGCTTCAGATCCACGGGAAACAAATGATTTAGCTTCAAGTTCTTGCGATCTTAGTGGTCTAGCATCAAATGCTTGCGAAATAATCGAGTTAGCTTCAAATCCATTCGAAACACATGGTGCAGCTTCAAATGAATGCGATGTAGAAAGTTTAGCTTCAAATCCATGCGAAACAAATTATTTAGCTTCAAATACTTGCGATATAAGTTATTTAGCTTCAAATGCTGGCGAAATAAACGAGTTAGCTTCAAATCCATGCGAAACACATGATGTAGCTTCAAATCAATGCGATGTAGAAGGTTTAGCTTCTAATCCATGCGAAACAAATTATTTAGCTTCAAATACTTGCGTTATAAGTGATATAGTTTCAAATTATGGCGAAATAATCGAGTTAGCTTCAAATCCATGCGAAACACATGATGTAACTTCAAATCAGTGCGATGTAGAAGGTTTGGCTTCAGATCCACGGGAAACAAATGATTTAGCTTCAAGTTCTTGCGATCTAAGTGGTCTAGCATCAAATGCTTGCGAAATAATCGAGTTAGCTTCAAATCCATTCGAAACACATGGTGCAGCTTCAAATCAATGCGATGTAGAAAGTTTAGCTTCAAATCCATGCGAAACAAATTATTTAGCTTCAAATACTTGCGATATAAGTGATACAGTTTCAAATTATGGCGAAATAATCGAGTTAGCTTCAAATCCATGCGAAACCAATGACGTAGCTACAAACCAATGCGATGTTGAAGGTTTAACTTCATATCCAAGTGTAGCAAGCGATTTAACTTCAAATACTTGCGATATAAGTTGTCTAGCATCAAATGCTGGCGAAATAATCGAGTTAGCTTCAAATCCATGCGAAACACATGATGTAGTTTCAAATCAATGCGATGTAGCTGGTTTAGATTCAAATCCATGCGAAACAAATGATTTAGCTTCAAATACTTGCGATATAAGTTATTTAGCTTCAAATGCTGGCGAAATAATCGAGTTAGCTTCAAATTAATGCGAAACACATGATATAGCTTCAAATCAATGCTATGTAGATGGTTTAGCTTCAAATCCATGCGAAACAAATTATTTAGCTTCAAATACTTGCGATATAAGTGATATAGTTTCAAATTATGGCGAAATAAACGAGTTAGCTTCAAATCCATGCGAAACACATGATGTAACTTCAAATCAATGCGATGTAGAAGGTTTGGCTACAGATCCACGGGAAACAAATGATTTAGCTTCAAATACTTGCGATATAAGTGATATAGCTTCAAATTCTGGCGAAATAATCGAGTTAGCTTCAAATTAATGCGAAACACATGATATAGCTTCAAATCAATGCTATGTAGATGGTTTAGCTTCAAATCCATGCGAAACAAATTATTTAGCTTCAAATACTTGCGATATAAGTGATATAGTTTCAAATTATGGCGAAATAAACGAGTTAGCTTCAAATCCATGCGAAACACATGATGTAACTTCAAATCAATGCGATGTAGAAGGTTTGGCTTCAGATCCACGGGAAACAAATGATTTAGCTTCAAATACTTGCGATATAAGTGATATAGCTTCAAATGCTGGCGAAATAATCGAGTTAGCTTCAAATCCAAGCGAAGCACATGATGTAGCTTCAAATCAATGCGATGTAGAAGGTTTAGCTTCAAATCTGAGCGAAGCAAATGATTTATCTTCAAATAATTGCGATATAAGTGATATTGCTTCAAATGCAGGCGAAACGAACGAGTTTGCTTCAAATCCATGCGAAACACATGATGTAGCTTCAAATCAATGCGATGTTGAAGGTTTAGCTTCAAATCCACGCGAAACAAATGATTTAACTTCAAATACTTGCGATCTAAGTGGTCTAGCATCAAATGCTTGCGAAATAATCGAGTTAGCTTCAAATCCATTCGAAACACATGGTGCAGCTTCAAATCAATGCGATGTAGAAAGTTTAGCTTCAAATCCATGCGAAACAAATTATTTAGCTTCAAATACTTGCGATATAAGTGATACAGTTTCAAATTATGGCGAAATAATCGTGTTAGCTTCAAATCCATGCGAAACCAATGATGTAGCTTCAAATCAATGCGATGTTGAAGGTTTAACTTCATATCCAAGTGTAGCAAGCGATTTAGCTTCAAATACTTGCGATATAAGTTATATAGCTTCAAATGCTGGCGAAATAAACGAGTTAGCTTCAAATCCATGCGAAACACATGATATAGCTTCAAATCAATGCGATGTAGAAGGTTTAGCTTCTAATCCATGCGAAACAAATTATTTAGCTTCAAATACTTGCGTTATAAGTGATATAGTTTCAAATTATGGCGAAATAATCGAGTTAGCTTCAAATCCATGCGAAACACATGATGTAACTTCAAATCAATGCGATGTAGAAGGTTTGGGTTCAGATCCACGGGAAACAAATGATTTAGCTTCAAGTTCTTGCGATATAAGTGATATAGCTTCAAATTCTGGCGAAATAATCGAGTTAGCTTCAAATTAATGCGAAACACATGATATAGCTTCAAATCAATGCGATGTAGATGGTTTAGCTTCAAATCCATGCGAAACAAATTATTTAGCTTCAAATACTTGCGATATAAGTGATATAGTTTCAAATGCTGGCGAAATAAACGAGTTAGCTTCAAATCCATGCGAAACACATGATGTAGCTTCAAATCAATGCGATGTAGAAGGTTTAGCTTCTAATCCATGCGAAACAAATTATTTAGCTTCAAATACTTGCGTTATAAGTGATATAGCTTCAAATTATGGCGAAATAATCGAGTTAGCTTCAAATCCATGCGAAACACATGATGTAACTTCAAATCAATGCGATGTAGAAGGTTTGGCTTCAGATCCACGGGAAACAAATGATTTAGCTTCAAGTTCTTGCGATATAAGTTATATAGCTTCAAATTATGGCGAAATAATCGAGTTAGCTTCAAATTAATGCGAAACACATGATATAGCTTCAAATCAATGCTGTGTAGATGGTTTAGCTTCAAATCCATGCGAAACAAATTATTTAGCTTCAAATACGTGCGATATAAGTGATATAGTTTCAAATTATGGCGAAATAAACGAGTTAGCTTCAAATCCATGCGAAACACATGATGTAACTTCAAATCAATGCGATGGAGAAGGTTTGGCTTCAGATCCACGGGAAACAAATAATTTAGCTTCAAATACTTGCGATATAAGTGATATAGCTTCAAATTCTGGCGAAATAATCGAGTTAGCTTCAAATTAATGCGAAACACATGATATAGCTTCAAATCAATGCGATGTAGATGGTTTAGCTTCAAATCCATGCGAAACAAATTATTTGGCTTCAAATACTTGCGATATAAGTGATATAGTTTCAAATTATGGCGACATAAACGAGTTAGCTTCAAATCCATGCGAAACACATGATGTAACTTCAAATCAATGCGATGTAGAAGGTTTGGCATCAGATCCACGGGAAACAAATGATTTAGCTTCAAATACTTGCGATATAAGTGATATAGCTTCAAATGGTGGCGAAATAATCGAGTTAGCTTCAAATCCATCGAAGCACATGATGTAGCTTCAAATCAATGCGATGTAGAAGGTTTTGCTTCAAATCCAAGCGAAACAAATGATTTAGCTTCAAATACGTGTCAAACAAACGAGTTAGCTTCAAATCCATTCGAAAAACATGGTGCAGCTTCAAATCATTGCGATGTATAAGGTTAAGCTTCAAATCCAAGCGAAACAAATGATTTAGCTTCAAATACTTGCGATATAAGTGACATAGATTCAAATTATGGCGAAATAATCGTGCTAGCTTCAAATCCATGCGAAAAACATGATATAGCTTCAAATCAATGCGATGTAGATGGTTTAGCTTCAAATCCATGCGAAACAAATTATTTAGCTTCAAATACTTGCGATAAAAGTGATATAGTTTCAAATTATGGCGAAATAAACGAGTTAGCTTCAAATCCTTACGAAACGCATGATGTAACTTCAAATCAATGCGATGTAGAAGGTTTGGCTTCAGATCCACGGGAAACAAATGATTTAGCTTCAAATACTTGCGATATAAGTGATATAGCTTCAAATTCTGGCGAAATAATCGAGTTAGCTTCAAATTAATGCGAAACACATGATATAGCTTCAAATCAATGCGATGTAGAAGGTTTTGCTTCAAATCCAAGCGAAACAAATGATTTAGCTTCAAATACGTGTCAAACAAACGAGTTAGCTTCAAATCCATTCGATACACATGGTGCAGCTTCAAATCAATGCGATGTATAAGGTTTAGCTTCAAATCCAAGCAAAACAAATGATTTAGCTTCAAATACTTGCGATATAAGTGACATAGTTTCAAATTATGGCGAAATAAACGAGTTAGCTTCAAATCCATGCGAAACACATGATGTAACTTCAAATCAATGCGATGTAGAAGGATTGGCTTCAGATCCACGGGAAACAAATGATTTAGCTTCAAATACTTGCGATATAAGTGATATAGCTTCAAATTCTGGCGAAATAATCGAGTTAGCTTCAAATTAATGCGAAACACATGATATAGCTTCAAATCAATGCTATGAAGATGGTTTAGCTTCTAATCCATGCGAAACAAATTATTTAGCTTCAAATACTTGCGATATAAGTGATATAGTTTCAAATTATGGCGAAATAAACGAGTTAGCTTCAAATCCATGCGAAACACATGATGTAACTTCAAATCAATGCGATGTTGAAGGTTTAGCTTCAAATCCATGCGAAACAAATGATTTATCTTCAAATACTTGCGATATAAGTGATATTGCTTCAAATGCAGGCGAAACGAACGAGTTTGCTCCAAATCCATGCGAAACACATGATGTAGCTTCAAATCAATGCGATGTTGAAGGTTTAGCTTCAAATCCACGCGAAATAAATGATTTAACTTCAAATACTTGCGATCTAAGTGGTCTAGCATCAAATGCTTGCGAAATAATCGAGTTAGCTTCAAATCCATGCGAAACACATGATGTAACTTCAAATCAATGCGATGTAGAATGTTTGGCTTCAGATCCACGGGAAACAAATGATTTAGCTTCAAATACTTGCGATATAAGTGATATAGCTTCAAATTCTGGCGAAATAATCGAGTTAGCTTCAAATTAATGCGAAACACATGATATAGCTTCAAATCAATGCTATGTAGATGGTTTAGCTTCAAATCCATGCGAAACAAATTATTTAGCTTCAAATACTTGCGATATAAGTGATATAGTTTCAAATTATGGCGAAATAAACGAGTTAGCTTCAAATCCATGCGAAACACATGATGTAACTTCAAATCAATGCGATGTAGAAGGTTTGGCTTCAGATCCACGGGAAACAAATGATTTAGCTTCAAATACTTGCGATATAAGTGATATAGCTTCAAATTCTGGCGAAATAATCGAGTTAGCTTCAAATTAATGCGAAACACATGATATAGCTTCAAATCAATGCTATGTAGATGGTTTAGCTTCAAATCCATGCGAAGCAAATTATTTAGCTTCAAATACTTGCGATATAAGTGATATAGTTTCAAATTATGGCGAAATAAACGAGTTAGCTTCAAATCCATGCGAAACACATGATGTAACTTCAAATCAATGCGATGTAGAAGGTTTGGCTTCAGATCCACGGGAAACAAATGATTTAGTTTCAAATACTTGCGATATAAGTGATATAGCTTCAAATGCTGGCGAAATAATCGAGTTAGCTTCAAATCCAAGCGAAGCACATGATGTAGCTTCAAATCAATGCGATGTAGGAGGTTTAGCTTCAAATCTGATCGAAGCAAATGATTTATCTTCAAATACTTGCGATATAAGTGATATTGCTTCAAATGCAGGCGAAACGAACGAGTTTGCTTCAAATCCATGCGAAACACATGATGTAGCTTCAAATCAATGCGATGTTGAAGGTTTAGCTTCAAATCCACGCGAAACAAATGATTTAACTTCAAATACTTGCTTTCTAAGTGGTCTAGCATCAAATGCTTGCGAAATAATCGAGTTAGCTTCAAATCCATTCGAAACACATGATGTAGCTTCAAATCAATGCGATGTAGAAGGTTTGGCTTCAGATCCACGGGAAACAAATGATTTAGCTTCAAATACGTGTCAAACAAACGAGTTAGCTTCAAATCCATTCGAAACACATGGTGCAGCTTCAAATCAATGCGATGTATAAGGTTTAGCTTCAAATCCAAGCGAAACAAATGATTTAGCTTCAAATACTTGCGATATAAGTGACATAGTTTCACATTATGGCGAAATAAACGAGTTAGCTTCAAATCCATGCGAAACACATGATGTAACTTCAAATCAATGCGATGTAGAAGGTTTGGCTTCAGATCTACGGGAAACAAATGATTTAGCTTCAAATACTTGCGATATAAGTGATATAGCTTCAAATTCTGGCGAAATAATCGAGTTAGCTTCAAATTAATGCGAAACACATGATATAGCTTCAAATCAATGCGATGTTGAAGGTTTAGCTTCAAATCCATGCGAAACAAATGATTTATCTTCAAATACTTGCGATATAAGTGATATTGCTTCAAATGCAGGCGAAACGAACGAGTTTGCTCCAAATCCATGCGAAACACATGATGTAGCTTCAAATCAATGCGATGTTGAAGGTTTAGCTTCAAATCCACGCGAAATAAATGATTTAACTTCAAATACTTGCGATCTAAGTGGTCTAGCATCAAATGCTTGCGAAATAATCGAGTTAGCTTCAAATCCATGCGAAACACATGATGTAACTTCAAATCAATGCGATGTAGAATGTTTGGCTTCAGATCCACGGGAAACAAATGATTTAGCTTCAAATACTTGCGATATAAGTGATATAGCTTCAAATTCTGGCGAAATAATCGAGTTAGCTTCAAATTAATGCGAAACACATGATATAGCTTCAAATCAATGCTATGTAGATGGTTTAGCTTCAAATCCATGCGAAACAAATTATTTAGCTTCAAATACTTGCGATATAAGTGATATAGTTTCAAATTATGGCGAAATAAACGAGTTAGCTTCAAATCCATGCGAAACACATGATGTAACTTCAAATCAATGCGATGTAGAAGGTTTGGCTTCAGATCCACGGGAAACAAATGATTTAGCTTCAAATACTTGCGATATAAGTGATATAGCTTCAAATTCTGGCGAAATAATCGAGTTAGCTTCAAATTAATGTGAAACACATGATATAGCTTCAAATCAATGCTATGTAGATGGTTTAGCTTCAAATCCATGCGAAGCAAATTATTTAGCTTCAAATACTTGCGATATAAGTGATATAGTTTCAAATTATGGCGAAATAAACGAGTTAGCTTCAAATCCATGCGAAACACATGATGTAACTTCAAATCAATGCGATGTAGAAGGTTTGGCTTCAGATCCACGGGAAACAAATGATTTAGTTTCAAATACTTGCGATATAAGTGATATAGCTTCAAATGCTGGCGAAATAATCGAGTTAGCTTCAAATCCAAGCGAAGCACATGATGTAGCTTCAAATCAATGCGATGTAGGAGGTTTAGCTTCAAATCTGATCGAAGCAAATGATTTATCTTCAAATACTTGCGATATAAGTGATATTGCTTCAAATGCAGGCGAAACGAACGAGTTTGCTTCAAATCCATGCGAAACACATGATGTAGCTTCAAATCAATGCGATGTTGAAGGTTTAGCTTCAAATCCACGCGAAACAAATGATTTAACTTCAAATACTTGCTTTCTAAGTGGTCTAGCATCAAATGCTTGCGAAATAATCGAGTTAGCTTCAAATCCATTCGAAACACATGATGTAGCTTCAAATCAATGCGATGTAGAAGGTTTGGCTTCAGATCCACGGGAAACAAATGATTTAGCTTCAAATACGTGTCAAACAAACGAGTTAGCTTCAAATCCATTCGAAACACATGGTGCAGCTTCAAATCAATGCGATGTATAAGGTTTAGCTTCAAATCCAAGCGAAACAAATGATTTAGCTTCAAATACTTGCGATATAAGTGACATAGTTTCACATTATGGCGAAATAAACGAGTTAGCATCAAATCCATGCGAAACACATGATGTAACTTCAAATCAATGCGATGTAGAAGGTTTGGCTTCAGATCTACGGGAAACAAATGATTTAGCTTCAAATACTTGCGATATAAGTGATATAGCTTCAAATTCTGGCGAAATAATCGAGTTAGCTTCAAATTAATGCGAAACACATGATATAGCTTCAAATCAATGCTATGTAGATGGTTTAGCTTCAAATCCATGCGAAACAAATTATTTAGCTTCAAATACTTGCGATATAAGTGATATAGTTTCAAATTATGGCGAAATAAACGAGTTAGCTTCAAATCCATGCGAAACACATGATGTAACTTCAAATCAATGCGATGTAGAATGTTTGGCTTCAGATCCACGGGAAACAAATGATTTAGCTTCAAATACTTGCGATATAAGTGATATAGCTTCAAATTCTGGCGAAATAATCGAGTTAGCTTCAAATTAATGCGAAACACATGATATAGCTTCAAATCAATGCTATGTAGATGGTTTAGCTTCAAATCCATGCGAAACAAATTATTTAGCTTCAAATACTTGCGATATATGTGATATAGTTTCAAATTATGGCGAAATAAACGAGTTAGCTTCAAATCCATGCGAAACACATGATGTAACTTCAAATCAATGCGATGTAGAAGGTTTGGCTTCAGATCCACGGGAAACAAATGATTTAGCTTCAAATACTTGCGATATAAGTGATATAGCTTCAAATGCTGGCGAAATAATCGAGTTAGCTTCAAATCCAAGCGAAGCACATGATGTAGCTTCAAATCAATGCGATGTAGAAGGTTTAGCTTCAAATCTGAGCGAAGCAAATGATTTATCTTCAAATACTTGCGATATAAGTGATATTGCTTCAAATGCAGGCGAAACGAACGAGTTTGCTTCAAATCCATGCGAAACACATGATGTAGCTTCAAATCAATGCGATGTTGAAGGTTTAGCTTCAAATCCACGCGAAACAAATGATTTAACTTCAAATACTTGCGATCTAAGTGGTCTAGCATCAAATGCTTGCGAAATAATCGAGTTAGCTTCAAATCCATTCGAAACACATGGTGCAGCTTCAAATCAATGCGATGTAGAAAGTTTAGCTTCAAATCCATGCGAAACAAATTATTTAGCTTCAAATACTTACGATATAAGTGATACAGTTTCAAATTATGGCGAAATAATCGAGTTAGCTTCAAATCCATGCGAAACCAATGATGTAGCTTCAAATCAATGCGATGTTGAAGGTTTAACTTCATATCCAAGTGTAGCAAGCGATTTAACTTCAAATACTTGCGATATAAGTTGTCTAGCATCAAATGCTGGCGAAATAATCGAGTTAGCTTCAAATCCATGCGAAACACATGATGTAGTTTCAAATCAATGCGATGTAGCGGGTTTAGATTCAAATCCATGCGAAACAAATGATTTAGCTTCAAATACTTGCGATATAAGTTATTTAGCTTCAAATGCTGGCGAAATAAACGAGTTAGCTTCAAATCCATGCGAAACACATGATGTAGCTTCAAATCAATGCGATGTAGAAGGTTTAGCTTCTAATCCATGCGAAACAAATTATTTAGCTTCAAATACTTGCGTTATAAGTGATATAGTTTCAAATTATGGCGAAATAATCGAGTTAGCTTCAAATCCATGCGAAACACATGATGTAACTTCAAATCAATGCGATGTAGAAGGTTTGGCTTCAGATCCACGGGAAACAAATGATTTAGCTTCAAGTTCTTGCGATATAAGTGATATAGCTTCAAGTTCTGGCGAAATAATCGAGTTAGCTTCAAATTAATCCGAAACACATGATATAGCTTCAAATCAATGCTATGTAGATGGTTTAGCTTCAAATCCATGCGAAACAAATTATTTAGCTTCAAATACTTGCGATATAAGTGGTATAGTTTCAAATTATGGCGAAATAAACGAGTTAGCTTCAAATCCATGCGAAACACATGATGTAACTTCAAATCAATGCGATGTAGAAGGTTTGGCTTCAGATCCACGGGAAACAAATGATTTAGCTTCAAATACTTGCGATATAAGTGATATAGCTTCAAATTCTGGCGAAATAATCGAGTTAGCTTCAAATTAATGCGAAACACATGATATAGCTTCAAATCAATGCTATGTAGATGGTTTAGCTTCAAATCCATGCGAAACAAATTATTTAGCTTCAAATACTTGCGATATAAGTGATATAGTTTCAAATTATGGCGAAATAAACGAGTTAGCTTCAAATCCATGCGAAACACATGATGTAACTTCAAATCAATGCGATGTAGAAGGCTTGGCTTCAGATCCACGGGAAACAAATGATTTAGCTTCAAATACTTGCGATCTAAGTGGTCTAGCATCAAATGCTTGCGAAATAATCGAGTTAGCTTCAAATCCATTCGAAACACATGGTGCAGCTTCAAATCAATGCGATGTAGAAAGTTTAGCTTCAAATCCATGCGAAACAAATTATTTAGCTTCAAATACTTGCGATATAAGTGATACAGTTTCAAATTATGGCGAAATAATCGAGTTAGCTTCAAATCCATGCGAAACCAATGATGTAGCTTCAAATCAATGCGATGTTGAAGGTTTAACTTCATATCCAAGTGTAGCAAGCGATTTAACTTCAAATACTTGCGATATAAGTTGTCTAGCATCAAATGCTGGCGAAATAATCGAGTTAGCTTCAAATCCATGCGAAACACATGATGTAGTTTCAAATCAATGCGATGTAGCTGGTTTAGATTCAAATCCATGCGAAACAAATGATTTAGCTTCAAATACTTGCGATATAAGTTATATAGCTTCAAATGCTGGCGAAATAAACGAGTTAGCTTCAAATCCATGCGAAACACATGATGTAGCTTCAAATCAATGCGATGTAGAAGGTTTAGCTTCTAATCCATGCGAAACAAATTATTTAGCTTCAAATACTTGCGTTATAAGTGATATAGTTTCAAATTATGGCGAAATAATCGAGTTAGCTTCAAATCCATGCGAAACACATGATGTAACTTCAAATCAGTGCGATGTAGAAGGTTTGGCTTCAGATCCACGGGAAACAAATTATTTAGCTTCAAATTCTTGCGATCTTAGTGGTCTAGCATCAAATGCTTGCGAAATAATCGAGTTAGCTTCAAATCCATTCGAAACACATGGTGTAGCTTCAAATCAATGCGATGTAGAAGGTTTAGCTTCTAATCCATGCGAAACAAATTATTTAGCTTCAAATACTTGCGTTATAAGTGATATAGTTTCAAATTATGGCGAAATAATCGAGTTAGCTTCAAATCCATGCGAAACACATGATGTAACTTCAAATCAGTGCGATGTAGAAGGTTTGGCTTCAGATCCACGGGAAACAAATGATTTAGCTTCAAGTTCTTGCGATCTAAGTGGTCTAGCATCAAATGCTTGCGAAATAATCGAGTTAGCTTCAAATCCATTCGAAACACATGGTGCAGCTTCAAATCAATGCGATGTAGAAAGTTTAGCTTCAAATCCATGCGAAACAAATTATTTAGCTTCAAATACTTGCGATATAAGTGATACAGTTTCAAATTATGGCGAAATAATCGAGTTAGCTTCAAATCCATGCGAAACCAATGACGTAGCTACAAACCAATGCGATGTTGAAGGTTTAACTTCATATCCAAGTGTAGCAAGCGATTTAACTTCAAATACTTGCGATATAAGTTGTCTAGCATCAAATGCTGGCGAAATAATCGAGTTAGCTTCAAATCCATGCGAAACACATGATGTAGTTTCAAATCAATGCGATGTAGCTGGTTTAGATTCAAATCCATGCGAAACAAATGATTTAGCTTCAAATACTTGCGATATAAGTTATTTAGCTTCAAATGCTGGCGAAATAAACGAGTTAGCTTCAAATCCATGCGAAACACATGATGTAGCTTCAAATCAATGCGATGTAGAAGGTTTAGCTTCTAATCCATGCGAAACAAATTATTTAGCTTCAAATACTTGCGTTATAAGTGATATAGTTTCAAATTATGGCGAAATAATCGACTTAGCTTCAAATCCATGCGAAACACATGATGTAACTTCAAATCAATGCGATGTAGAAGGTTTGGCTTCAGATCCACGGGAAACAAATGATTTAGCTTCAAATACTTGCGATATAAGTGATATAGCTTCAAATTCTGGCGAAATAATCGAGTTAGCTTCAAATTAATGCGAAACACATGATATAGCTTCAAATCAATGCTATGTAGATGGTTTAGCTTCAAATCCATGCGAAACAAATTATTTAGCTTCAAATACTTGCGATATAAGTGATATAGTTTCAAATTATGGCGAAATAAACGAGTTAGCTTCAAATCCATGCGAAACACATGATGTAACTTCAAATCAATGCGATGTAGAAGGTTTGGCTTCAGATCCACGGGAAACAAATGATTTAGTTTCAAATACTTGCGATATAAGTGATATAGCTTCAAATGCTGGCGAAATAATCGAGTTAGCTTCAAATCCAAGCGAAGCACATGATGTAGCTTCAAATCAATGCGATGTAGGAGGTTTAGCTTCAAATCTGATCGAAGCAAATGATTTATCTTCAAATACTTGCGATATAAGTGATATTGCTTCAAATGCAGGCGAAACGAACGAGTTTGCTTCAAATCCATGCGAAACACATGATGTAGCTTCAAATCAATGCGATGTTGAAGGTTTAGCTTCAAATCCACGCGAAACAAATGATTTAACTTCAAATACTTGCGATCTAAGTGGTCTAGCATCAAATGCTTGCGAAATAATCGAGTTAGCTTCAAATCCATTCGAAACACATGATGTAGCTTCAAATCAATGCGATGTAGAAGGTTTGGCTTCAGATCCACGGGAAACAAATGATTTAGCTTCAAATACGTGTCAAACAAACGAGTTAGCTTCAAATCCATTCGAAACACATGGTGCAGCTTCAAATCAATGCGATGTATAAGGTTTAGCTTCAAATCCAAGCGAAACAAATGATTTAGCTTCAAATACTTGCGATATAAGTGACATAGTTTCACATTATGGCGAAATAAACGAGTTAGCTTCAAATCCATGCGAAACACATGATGTAACTTCAAATCAATGCGATGTAGAAGGTTTGGCTTCAGATCTACGGGAAACAAATGATTTAGCTTCAAATACTTGCGATATAAGTGATATAGCTTCAAATTCTGGCGAAATAATCGAGTTAGCTTCAAATTAATGCGAAACACATGATATAGCTTCAAATCAATGCTATGTAGATGGTTTAGCTTCAAATCCATGCGAAACAAATTATTTAGCTTCAAATACTTGCGATATAAGTGATATAGTTTCAAATTATGGCGAAATAAACGAGTTAGCTTCAAATCCATGCGAAACACATGATGTAACTTCAAATCAATGCGATGTAGAAGGCTTGGCTTCAGATCCACGGGAAACAAATGATTTAGCTTCAAATACTTGCGATCTAAGTGGTCTAGCATCAAATGCTTGCGAAATAATCGAGTTAGCTTCAAATCCATTCGAAACACATGGTGCAGCTTCAAATCAATGCGATGTAGAAAGTTTAGCTTCAAATCCATGCGAAACAAATTATTTAGCTTCAAATACTTGCGATATAAGTGATACAGTTTCAAATTATGGCGAAATAATCGAGTTAGCTTCAAATCCATGCGAAACCAATGATGTAGCTTCAAATCAATGCGATGTTGAAGGTTTAACTTCATATCCAAGTGTAGCAAGCGATTTAACTTCAAATACTTGCGATATAAGTTGTCTAGCATCAAATGCTGGCGAAATAATCGAGTTAGCTTCAAATCCATGCGAAACACATGATGTAGTTTCAAATCAATGCGATGTAGCTGGTTTAGATTCAAATCCATGCGAAACAAATGATTTAGCTTCAAATACTTGCGATATAAGTTATATAGCTTCAAATGCTGGCGAAATAAACGAGTTAGCTTCAAATCCATGCGAAACACATGATGTAGCTTCAAATCAATGCGATGTAGAAGGTTTAGCTTCTAATCCATGCGAAACAAATTATTTAGCTTCAAATACTTGCGTTATAAGTGATATAGTTTCAAATTATGGCGAAATAATCGAGTTAGCTTCAAATCCATGCGAAACACATGATGTAACTTCAAATCAGTGCGATGTAGAAGGTTTGGCTTCAGATCCACGGGAAACAAATGATTTAGCTTCAAGTTCTTGCGATCTTAGTGGTCTAGCATCAAATGCTTGCGAAATAATCGAGTTAGCTTCAAATCCATTCGAAACACATGGTGTAGCTTCAAATCAATGCGATGTAGAAGGTTTAGCTTCCAATCCATGCGAAACAAATTATTTAGCTTCAAATACTTGCGTTATAAGTGATATAGTTTCAAATTATGGCGAAATAATCGAGTTAGCTTCAAATCCATGCGAAACACATGATGTAACTTCAAATCAGTGCGATGTAGAAGGTTTGGCTTCAGATCCACGGGAAACAAATGATTTAGCTTCAAGTTCTTGCGATCTAAGTGGTCTAGCATCAAATGCTTGCGAAATAATCGAGTTAGCTTCAAATCCATTCGAAACATATGGTGCAGCTTCAAATCAATGCGATGTAGAAAGTTTAGCTTCAAATCCATGCGAAACAAATTATTTAACTTCAAATACTTGCGATATAAGTGATACAGTTTCAAATTATGGCGAAATAATCGAGTTAGCTTCAAATCCATGCGAAACCAATGACGTAGCTACAAACCAATGCGATGTTGAAGGTTTAACTTCATATCCAAGTGTAGCAAGCGATTTAACTTCAAATACTTGCGATATAAGTTGTCTAGCATCAAATGCTGGCGAAATAATCGAGTTAGCTTCAAATCCATGCGAAACACATGATGTAGTTTCAAATCAATGCGATGTAGCTGGTTTAGATTCAAATCCATGCGAAACAAATGATTTAGCTTCAAATACTTGCGATATAAGTTATTTAGCTTCAAATGCTGGCGAAATAAACGAGTTAGCTTCAAATCCATGCGAAACACATGATGTAGCTTCAAATCAATGCGATGTAGAAGGTTTAGCTTCTAATCCATGCGAAACAAATTATTTAGCTTCAAATACTTGCGTTATAAGTGATATAGTTTCAAATTATGGCGAAATAATCGAGTTAGCTTCAAATCCATGCGAAACACATGATGTAACTTCAAATCAATGCGATGTAGAAGGTTTGGCTTCAGATCCACGGGAAACAAATGATTTAGCTTCAAGTTCTTGCGATATAAGTGATATAGCTTCAAATTCTGGCGAAATAATCGAGTTAGCTTCAAATTAATGCGAAACACATGATATAGCTTCAAATCAATGCTATGTAGATGGTTTAGCTTCAAATCCATGCGAAACAAATTATTTAGCTTCAAATACTTGCGATATAAGTGATATAGTTTCAAATTAAGGCGAAATAAACGAGTTAGCTTCAAATCCATGCGAAACACATGATGTAACTTCAAATCAATGCGATGTAGAAGGTTTGGCTTCAGATCCACGGAAACAAATGATTTAGCTTCAAATACTTGCGATATAAGTGATATAGCTTCAAATTCTGGCGAAATAATCGAGTTAGCTTCAAATTAATGCGAAACACATGATATAGCTTCAAATCAATGCTATGTAGATGGTTTAGCTTCAAATCCATGCGAAACAAATTATTTAGCTTCAAATACTTGCGATATAAGTGATATAGTTTCAAATTATGGCGAAATAAACGAGTTAGCTTCAAATCCATGCGAAACACATGATGTAACTTCAAATCAATGCGATGTAGAAGGTTTGGCTTCAGATCCACGGGAAACAAATGATTTAGCTTCAAATACTTGCGATATAAGTGATATAGCTTCAAATGCTGGCGAAATAATCGAGTTAGCTTCAAATCCAAGCGAAGCACATGATGTAGCTTCACATCAATGCGATGTAGAAGGTTTAGCTTCAAATCTGAGCGAAGCAAATGATTTATCTTCAAATACTTGCGATATAAGTGATATTGCTTCAAATGCAGGCGAAACGAACGAGTTTGCTTCAAATCCATGCGAAACACATGATGTAGCTTCAAATCAATGCGATGTTGAAGGTTAGCTTCAAATCCACGCGAAACAAATGATTTAACTTCAAATACTTGCGATCTAAGTGGTCTAGCATCAAATGCTTGCGAAATAATCGAGTTAGCTTCAAATCCATTCGAAACACATGGTGCAGCTTCAAATCAATGCGATGTAGAAAGTTTAGCTTCAAATCCATGCGAAACAAATTATTTAGCTTCAAATACTTGCGATATAAGTGATACAGTTTCAAATTATGGCGAAATAATCGAGTTAGCTTCAAATCCATGCGAAACCAATGATGTAGCTTCAAATCAATGCGATGTTGAAGGTTTAACTTCATATCCAAGTGTAGCAAGCGAGTTAGCTTCAAATCCATGCGAAACACATGATGTAGCTTCAAATCAATGCGATGTAGAAGGTTTAGCTTCTAATCCATGCGAAACAAATTATTTAGCTTCAAATACTTGCGTTATAAGTGATATAGCTTCAAATTATGGCGAAATAATCGAGTTAGCTTCAAATCCATGCGAAACACATGATGTAACTTCAAATCAATGCGATGTAGAAGGTTTGGCTTCAGATCCACGGGAAACAAATGATTTAGCTTCAAGTTCTTGCGATATAAGTTATATAGCTTCAAATTATGGCGAAATAATCGAGTTAGCTTCAAATTAATGCGAAACACATGATATAGCTTCAAATCAATGCTGTGTAGATGGTTTAGCTTCAAATCCATGCGAAACAAATTATTTAGCTTCAAATACTTGCGATATAAGTGATATAGTTTCAAATTATGGCGAAATAAACGAGTTAGTTTCAAATCCATGCGAAACACATGATGTAACTTCAAATCAATGCGATGGAGAAGGTTTGGCTTCAGATCCACGGAAACAAATAATTAGCTTCAAATACTTGCGATATAAGTGATATAGCTTCAAATTCTGGCGAAATAATCGAGTTAGCTTCAAATTAATGCGAAACACATGATATAGCTTCAAATCAATGCAATGTAGATGGTTTAGCTTCAAATCCATGCGAAACAAATTATTTGGCTTCAAATACTTGCGATATAAGTGATATAGTTTCAAATTATGGCGACATAAACGAGTTAGCTTCAATCCATGCGAAACACATGATGTAACTTCAAATCAATGCGATGTAGAAGGTTTGGCATCAGATCCACGGGAAACAAATGATTTAGCTTCAAATACTTGCGATATAAGTGATATAGCTTCAAATGGTGGCGAAATAATCGAGTTAGCTTCAAATCCATCGAAGCACATGATGTAGCTTCAAATCAATGCGATGTAGAAGGTTTTGCTTCAAATCCAAGCGAAACAAATGATTTAGCTTCAAATACGTGTCAAACAAACGAGTTAGCTTCAAATCCATTCGAAAAACATGGTGCAGCTTCAAATCATTGCGATGTATAAGGTTAAGCTTCAAATCCAAGCGAAACAAATGATTTAGCTTCAAATACTTGCGATATAAGTGACATAGATTCAAATTATGGCGAAATAATCGTGCTAGCTTCAAATCCATGCGAAAAACATGATATAGCTTCAAATCAATGCGATGTAGATGGTTTAGCTTCAAATCCATGCGAAACAAATTATTTAGCTTCAAATACTTGCGATAAAAGTGATATAGTTTCAAATTATGGCGAAATAAACGAGTTAGCTTCAAATCCATACGAAACGCATGATGTAACTTCAAATCAATGCGATGTAGAAGGTTTGGCTCAGATCCACGGGAAACAAATGATTTAGCTTCAAATACTTGCGATATAAGTGATATAGCTTCAAATTCTGGCGAAATAATCGAGTTAGCTTCAAATTAATGCGAAACACATGATATAGCTTCAAATCAATGCTATGTAGATGGTTTAGCTTCAAATCCATGCGAAGCAAATTATTTAGCTTCAAATACTTGCGATATAAGTGATATAGTTTCAAATTATGGCGAAATAAACGAGTTAGCTTCAAATCCATGCGAAACACATGATGTAACTTCAAATCAATGCGATGTAGAAGGTTTGGCTTCAGATCCACGGGAAACAAATGATTTAGTTTCAAATACTTGCGATATAAGTGATATAGCTTCAAATGCTGGCGAAATAATCGAGTTAGCTTCAAATCCAAGCGAAGCACATGATGTAGCTTCAAATCAATGCGATGTAGGAGGTTTAGCTTCAAATCTGATCGAAGCAAATGATTTATCTTCAAATACTTGCGATATAAGTGATATTGCTTCAAATGCAGGCGAAACGAACGAGTTTGCTTCAAATCCATGCGAAACACATGATGTAGCTTCAAATCAATGCGATGTTGAAGGTTTAGCTTCAAATCCACGCGAAACAAATGATTTAACTTCAAATACTTGCTTTCTAAGTGGTCTAGCATCAAATGCTTGCGAAATAATCGAGTTAGCTTCAAATCCATTCGAAACACATGATGTAGCTTCAAATCAATGCGATGTAGAAGGTTTGGCTTCAGATCCACGGGAAACAAATGATTTAGCTTCAAATACGTGTCAAACAAACGAGTTAGCTTCAAATCCATTCGAAACACATGGTGCAGCTTCAAATCAATGCGATGTATAAGGTTTAGCTTCAAATCCAAGCGAAACAAATGATTTAGCTTCAAATACTTGCGATATAAGTGACATAGTTTCACATTATGGCGAAATAAACGAGTTAGCATCAAATCCATGCGAAACACATGATGTAACTTCAAATCAATGCGATGTAGAAGGTTTGGCTTCAGATCTACGGGAAACAAATGATTTAGCTTCAAATACTTGCGATATAAGTGATATAGCTTCAAATTCTGGCGAAATAATCGAGTTAGCTTCAAATTAATGCGAAACACATGATATAGCTTCAAATCAATGCTATGTAGATGGTTTAGCTTCAAATCCATGCGAAACAAATTATTAGCTTCAAATACTTGCGATATAAGTGATATAGTTTCAAATTATGGCGAAATAAACGAGTTAGCTTCAAATCCATGCGAAACACATGATGTAACTTCAAATCAATGCGATGTAGAATGTTTGGCTTCAGATCCACGGGAAACAAATGATTTAGCTTCAAATACTTGCGATATAAGTGATATAGCTTCAAATTCTGGCGAAATAATCGAGTTAGCTTCAAATTAATGCGAAACACATGATATAGCTTCAAATCAATGCTATGTAGATGGTTTAGCTTCAAATCCATGCGAAACAAATTATTTAGCTTCAAATACTTGCGATATATGTGATATAGTTTCAAATTATGGCGAAATAAACGAGTTAGCTTCAAATCCATGCGAAACACATGATGTAACTTCAAATCAATGCGATGTAGAAGGTTTGGCTTCAGATCCACGGGAAACAAATGATTTAGCTTCAAATACTTGCGATATAAGTGATATAGCTTCAAATGCTGGCGAAATAATCGAGTTAGCTTCAAATCCAAGCGAAGCACATGATGTAGCTTCAAATCAATGCGATGTAGAAGGTTTAGCTTCAAATCTGAGCGAAGCAAATGATTTATCTTCAAATACTTGCGATATAAGTGATATTGCTTCAAATGCAGGCGAAACGAACGAGTTTGCTTCAAATCCATGCGAAACACATGATGTAGCTTCAAATCAATGCGATGTTGAAGGTTTAGCTTCAAATCCACGCGAAACAAATGATTTAACTTCAAATACTTGCGATCTAAGTGGTCTAGCATCAAATGCTTGCGAAATAATCGAGTTAGCTTCAAATCCATTCGAAACACATTTTGCAGCTTCAAATCAATGCGATGTAGAAAGTTTAGCTTCAAATCCATGCGAAACAAATTATTTAGCTTCAAATACTTACGATATAAGTGATACAGTTTCAAATTATGGCGAAATAATCGAGTTAGCTTCAAATCCATGCGAAACCAATGATGTAGCTTCAAATCAATGCGATGTTGAAGGTTTAACTTCATATCCAAGTGTAGCAAGCGATTTAACTTCAAATACTTGCGATATAAGTTGTCTAGCATCAAATGCTGGCGAAATAATCGAGTTAGCTTCAAATCCATGCGAAACACATGATGTAGTTTCAAATCAATGCGATGTAGCGGGTTTAGATTCAAATCCATGCGAAACAAATGATTTAGCTTCAAATACTTGCGATATAAGTTATTTAGCTTCAAATGCTGGCGAAATAAACGAGTTAGCTTCAAATCCATGCGAAACACATGATGTAGCTTCAAATCAATGCGATGTAGAAGGTTTAGCTTCTAATCCATGCGAAACAAATTATTTAGCTTCAAATACTTGCGTTATAAGTGATATAGTTTCAAATTATGGCGAAATAATCGAGTTAGCTTCAAATCCATGCGAAACACATGATGTAACTTCAAATCAATGCGATGTAGAAGGTTTGGCTTCAGATCCACGGGAAACAAATGATTTAGCTTCAAGTTCTTTCGATATAAGTGATATAGCTTCAAGTTCTGGCGAAATAATCGAGTTAGCTTCAAATTAATCCGAAACACATGATATAGCTTCAAATCAATGCTATGTAGATGGTTTAGCTTCAAATCCATGCGAAACAAATTATTTAGCTTCAAATACTTGCGATATAAGTGGTATAGTTTCAAATTATGGCGAAATAAACGAGTTAGCTTCAAATCCATGCGAAACACATGATGTAACTTCAAATCAATGCGATGTAGAAGGTTTGGCTTCAGATCCACGGGAAACAAATGATTTAGCTTCAAATACTTGCGATATAAGTGATATAGCTTCAAATTCTGGCGAAATAATCGAGTTAGCTTCAAATTAATGCGAAACACATGATATAGCTTCAAATCAATGCTATGTAGATGGTTTAGCTTCAAATCCATGCGAAACAAATTATTTAGCTTCAAATACTTGCGATATAAGTGATATAGTTTCAAATTATGGCGAAATAAACGAGTTAGCTTCAAATCCATGCGAAACACATGATGTAACTTCAAATCAATGCGATGTAGAAGGCTTGGCTTCAGATCCACGGGAAACAAATGATTTAGCTTCAAATACTTGCGATCTAAGTGGTCTAGCATCAAATGCTTGCGAAATAATCGAGTTAGCTTCAAATCCATTCGAAACACATGGTGCAGCTTCAAATCAATGCGATGTAGAAAGTTTAGCTTCAAATCCATGCGAAACAAATTATTTAGCTTCAAATACTTGCGATATAAGTGATACAGTTTCAAATTATGGCGAAATAATCGAGTTAGCTTCAAATCCATGCGAAACCAATGATGTAGCTTCAAATCAATGCGATGTTGAAGGTTTAACTTCATATCCAAGTGTAGCAAGCGATTTAACTTCAAATACTTGCGATATAAGTTGTCTAGCATCAAATGCTGGCGAAATAATCGAGTTAGCTTCAAATCCATGCGAAACACATGATGTAGTTTCAAATCAATGCGATGTAGCTGGTTTAGATTCAAATCCATGCGAAACAAATGATTTAGCTTCAAATACTTGCGATATAAGTTATATAGCTTCAAATGCTGGCGAAATAAACGAGTTAGCTTCAAATCCATGCGAAACACATGATGTAGCTTCAAATCAATGCGATGTAGAAGGTTTAGCTTCTAATCCATGCGAAACAAATTATTTAGCTTCAAATACTTGCGTTATAAGTGATATAGTTTCAAATTATGGCGAAATAATCGAGTTAGCTTCAAATCCATGCGAAACACATGATGTAACTTCAAATCAGTGCGATGTAGAAGGTTTGGCTTCAGATCCACGGGAAACAAATTATTTAGCTTCAAGTTCTTGCGATCTTAGTGGTCTAGCATCAAATGCTTGCGAAATAATCGAGTTAGCTTCAAATCCATTCGAAACACATGGTGTAGCTTCAAATCAATGCGATGTAGAAGGTTTAGCTTCTAATCCATGCGAAACAAATTATTTAGCTTCAAATACTTGCGTTATAAGTGATATAGTTTCAAATTATGGCGAAATAATCGAGTTAGCTTCAAATCCATGCGAAACACATGATGTAACTTCAAATCAGTGCGATGTAGAAGGTTTGGCTTCAGATCCACGGGAAACAAATGATTTAGCTTCAAGTTCTTGCGATCTAAGTGGTCTAGCATCAAATGCTTGCGAAATAATCGAGTTAGCTTCAAATCCATTCGAAACACATGGTGCAGCTTCAAATCAATGCGATGTAGAAAGTTTAGCTTCAAATCCATGCGAAACAAATTATTTAGCTTCAAATACTTGCGATATAAGTGATACAGTTTCAAATTATGGCGAAATAATCGAGTTAGCTTCAAATCCATGCGAAACCAATGACGTAGCTACAAACCAATGCGATGTTGAAGGTTTAACTTCATATCCAAGTGTAGCAAGCGATTTAACTTCAAATACTTGCGATATAAGTTGTCTAGCATCAAATGCTGGCGAAATAATCGAGTTAGCTTCAAATCCATGCGAAACACATGATGTAGTTTCAAATCAATGCGATGTAGCTGGTTTAGATTCAAATCCATGCGAAACAAATGATTTAGCTTCAAATACTTGCGATATAAGTTATTTAGCTTCAAATGCTGGCGAAATAAACGAGTTAGCTTCAAATCCATGCGAAACACATGATGTAGCTTCAAATCAATGCGATGTAGAAGGTTTAGCTTCTAATCCATGCGAAACAAATTATTTAGCTTCAAATACTTGCGTTATAAGTGATATAGTTTCAAATTATGGCGAAATAATCGACTTAGCTTCAAATCCATGCGAAACACATGATGTAACTTCAAATCAATGCGATGTAGAAGGTTTGGCTTCAGATCCACGGGAAACAAATGATTTAGCTTCAAATACTTGCGATATAAGTGATATAGCTTCAAATTCTGGCGAAATAATCGAGTTAGCTTCAAATTAATGCGAAACACATGATATAGCTTCAAATCAATGCTATGTAGATGGTTTAGCTTCAAATCCATGCGAAACAAATTATTTAGCTTCAAATACTTGCGATATAAGTGATATAGTTTCAAATTATGGCGAAATAAACGAGTTAGCTTCAAATCCATGCGAAACACATGATGTAACTTCAAATCAATGCGATGTAGAAGGTTTGGCTTCAGATCCACGGGAAACAAATGATTTAGTTTCAAATACTTGCGATATAAGTGATATAGCTTCAAATGCTGGCGAAATAATCGAGTTAGCTTCAAATCCAAGCGAAGCACATGATGTAGCTTCAAATCAATGCGATGTAGGAGGTTTAGCTTCAAATCTGATCGAAGCAAATGATTTATCTTCAAATACTTGCGATATAAGTGATATTGCTTCAAATGCAGGCGAAACGAACGAGTTTGCTTCAAATCCATGCGAAACACATGATGTAGCTTCAAATCAATGCGATGTTGAAGGTTTAGCTTCAAATCCACGCGAAACAAATGATTTAACTTCAAATACTTGCGATCTAAGTGGTCTAGCATCAAATGCTTGCGAAATAATCGAGTTAGCTTCAAATCCATTCGAAACACATGATGTAGCTTCAAATCAATGCGATGTAGAAGGTTTGGCTTCAGATCCACGGGAAACAAATGATTTAGCTTCAAATACGTGTCAAACAAACGAGTTAGCTTCAAATCCATTCGAAACACATGGTGCAGCTTCAAATCAATGCGATGTATAAGGTTTAGCTTCAAATCCAAGCGAAACAAATGATTTAGCTTCAAATACTTGCGATATAAGTGACATAGTTTCACATTATGGCGAAATAAACGAGTTAGCTTCAAATCCATGCGAAACACATGATGTAACTTCAAATCAATGCGATGTAGAAGGTTTGGCTTCAGATCTACGGGAAACAAATGATTTAGCTTCAAATACTTGCGATATAAGTGATATAGCTTCAAATTCTGGCGAAATAATCGAGTTAGCTTCAAATTAATGCGAAACACATGATATAGCTTCAAATCAATGCTATGTAGATGGTTTAGCTTCAAATCCATGCGAAACAAATTATTTAGCTTCAAATACTTGCGATATAAGTGATATAGTTTCAAATTATGGCGAAATAAACGAGTTAGCTTCAAATCCATGCGAAACACATGATGTAACTTCAAATCAATGCGATGTAGAAGGTTTGGCTTCAGATCCACGGGAAACAAATGATTTAGCTTCAAATACTTGCGATATAAGTGATATAGCTTCAAATTCTGGCGAAATAATCGAGTTAGCTTCAAATTAATGCGAAACACATGATATAGCTTCAAATCAATGCTATGTAGATGGTTTAGCTTCAAATCCATGCGAAACAAATTATTTAGCTTCAAATACTTGCGATATAAGTGATATAGTTTCAAATTATGGCGAAATAAACGAGTTAGCTTCAAATCCATGCGAAACACATGATGTAACTTCAAATCAATGCGATGTAGAAGGTTTGGCTTCAGATCCACGGGAAACAAATGATTTAGCTTCAAATACTTGCGATATAAGTGATATAGCTTCAAATGCTGGCGAATTAATCGAGTTAGCTTCAAATCCAAGCGAAGCACATGATGTAGCTTCAAATCAATGCGATGTAGAAGGTTTAGCTTCAAATCTGAGCGAAGCAAATGATTTATCTTCAAATACTTGCGATATAAGTGATATTGCTTCAAATGCAGGCGAAACGAACGAGTTTGCTTCAAATCCATGCGAAACACATGATGTAGCTTCAAATCAATGCGATGTTGAAGGTTTAGCTTCAAATCCACGCGAAACAAATGATTTAACTTCAAATACTTGCGATCTAAGTGGTCTAGCATCAAATGCTTGCGAAATAATCGAGTTAGCTTCAAATCCATTCGAAACACATGGTGCAGCTTCAAATCAATGCGATGTAGAAAGTTTAGCTTCAAATCCATGCGAAACAAATTATTTAGCTTCAAATACTTACGATATAAGTGATACAGTTTCAAATTATGGCGAAATAATCGAGTTAGCTTCAAATCCATGCGAAACCAATGATGTAGCTTCAAATCAATGCGATGTTGAAGGTTTAACTTCATATCCAAGTGTAGCAAGCGATTTAACTTCAAATACTTGCGATATAAGTTGTCTAGCATCAAATGCTGGCGAAATAATCGAGTTAGCTTCAAATCCATGCGAAACACATGATGTAGTTTCAAATCAATGCGATGTAGCGGGTTTAGATTCAAATCCATGCGAAACAAATGATTTAGCTTCAAATACTTGCGATATAAGTTATTTAGCTTCAAATGCTGGCGAAATAAACGAGTTAGCTTCAAATCCATGCGAAACACATGATGTAGCTTCAAATCAATGCGATGTAGAAGGTTTAGCTTCTAATCCATGCGAAACAAATTATTTAGCTTCAAATACTTGCGTTATAAGTGATATAGTTTCAAATTATGGCGAAATAATCGAGTTAGCTTCAAATCCATGCGAAACACATGATGTAACTTCAAATCAATGCGATGTAGAAGGTTTGGCTTCAGATCCACGGGAAACAAATGATTTAGCTTCAAGTTCTTGCGATATAAGTGATATAGCTTCAAGTTCTGGCGAAATAATCGAGTTAGCTTCAAATTAATGCGAAACACATGATATAGCTTCAAATCAATGCTATGTAGATGGTTTAGCTTCAAATCCATGCGAAACAAATTATTTAGCTTCAAATACTTGCGATATAAGTGGTATAGTTTCAAATTATGGCGAAATAAACGAGTTAGCTTCAAATCCATGCGAAACACATGATGTAAGTTCAAATCAATGCGATGTAGAAGGTTTGGCTTCAGATCCACGGGAAACAAATGATTTAGCTTCAAATACTTGCGATATAAGTGATATAGCTTCAAATTCTGGCGAAATAATCGAGTTAGCTTCAAATTAATGCGAAACACATGATATAGCTTCAAATCAATGCTATGTAGATGGTTTAGCTTCAAATCCATGCGAAACAAATTATTTAGCTTCAAATACTTGCGATATAAGTGATATAGTTTCAAATTATGGCGAAATAAACGAGTTAGCTTCAAATCCATGCGAAACACATGATGTAACTTCAAATCAATGCGATGTAGAAGGCTTGGCTTCAGATCCACGGGAAACAAATGATTTAGCTTCAAATACTTGCGATCTAAGTGGTCTAGCATCAAATGCTTGCGAAATAATCGAGTTAGCTTCAAATCCATTCGAAACACATGGTGCAGCTTCAAATCAATGCGATGTAGAAAGTTTAGCTTCAAATCCATGCGAAACAAATTATTTAGCTTCAAATACTTGCGATATAAGTGATACAGTTTCAAATTATGGCGAAATAATCGAGTTAGCTTCAAATCCATGCGAAACCAATGATGTAGCTTCAAATCAATGCGATGTTGAAGGTTTAACTTCATATCCAAGTGTAGCAAGCGATTTAACTTCAAATACTTGCGATATAAGTTGTCTAGCATCAAATGCTGGCGAAATAATCGAGTTAGCTTCAAATCCATGCGAAACACATGATGTAGTTTCAAATCAATGCGATGTAGCTGGTTTAGATTCAAATCCATGCGAAACAAATGATTTAGCTTCAAATACTTGCGATATAAGTTATATAGCTTCAAATGCTGGCGAAATAAACGAGTTAGCTTCAAATCCATGCGAAACACATGATGTAGCTTCAAATCAATGCGATGTAGAAGGTTTAGCTTCTAATCCATGCGAAACAAATTATTTAGCTTCAAATACTTGCGTTATAAGTGATATAGTTTCAAATTATGGCGAAATAATCGAGTTAGCTTCAAATCCATGCGAAACACATGATGTAACTTCAAATCAGTGCGATGTAGAAGGTTTGGCTTCAGATCCACGGGAAACAAATGATTTAGCTTCAAGTTCTTGCGATCTTAGTGGTCTAGCATCAAATGCTTGCGAAATAATCGAGTTAGCTTCAAATCCATTCGAAACACATGGTGTAGCTTCAAATCAATGCGATGTAGAAGGTTTAGCTTCCAATCCATGCGAAACAAATTATTTAGCTTCAAATACTTGCGTTATAAGTGATATAGTTTCAAATTATGGCGAAATAATCGAGTTAGCTTCAAATCCATGCGAAACACATGATGTAACTTCAAATCAGTGCGATGTAGAAGGTTTGGCTTCAGATCCACGGGAAACAAATGATTTAGCTTCAAGTTCTTGCGATCTAAGTGGTCTAGCATCAAATGCTTGCGAAATAATCGAGTTAGCTTCAAATCCATTCGAAACACATGGTGCAGCTTCAAATCAATGCGATGTAGAAAGTTTAGCTTCAAATCCATGCGAAACAAATTATTTAGCTTCAAATACTTGCGATATAAGTGATACAGTTTCAAATTATGGCGAAATAATCGAGTTAGCTTCAAATCCATGCGAAACCAATGACGTAGCTACAAACCAATGCGATGTTGAAGGTTTAACTTCATATCCAAGTGTAGCAAGCGATTTAACTTCAAATACTTGCGATATAAGTTGTCTAGCATCAAATGCTGGCGAAATAATCGAGTTAGCTTCAAATCCATGCGAAACACATGATGTAGTTTCAAATCAATGCGATGTAGCTGGTTTAGATTCAAATCCATGCGAAACAAATGATTTAGCTTCAAATACTTGCGATATAAGTTATTTAGCTTCAAATGCTGGCGAAATAAACGAGTTAGCTTCAAATCCATGCGAAACACATGATGTAGCTTCAAATCAATGCGATGTAGAAGGTTTAGCTTCTAATCCATGCGAAACAAATTATTTAGCTTCAAATACTTGCGTTATAAGTGATATAGTTTCAAATTATGGCGAAATAATCGAGTTAGCTTCAAATCCATGCGAAACACATGATGTAACTTCAAATCAATGCGATGTAGAAGGTTTGGCTTCAGATCCACGGGAAACAAATGATTTAGCTTCAAGTTCTTGCGATATAAGTGATATAGCTTCAAATTCTGGCGAAATAATCGAGTTAGCTTCAAATTAATGCGAAACACATGATATAGCTTCAAATCAATGCTATGTAGATGGTTTAGCTTCAAATCCATGCGAAACAAATTATTTAGCTTCAAATACTTGCGATATAAGTGATATAGTTTCAAATTATGGCGAAATAAACGAGTTAGCTTCAAATCCATGCGAAACACATGATGTAACTTCAAATCAATGCGATGTAGAAGGTTTGGCTTCAGATCCACGGGAAACAAATGATTTAGCTTCAAATACTTGCGATATAAGTGATATAGCTTCAAATTCTGGCGAAATAATCGAGTTAGCTTCAAATTAATGCGAAACACATGATATAGCTTCAAATCAATGCTATGTAGATGGTTTAGCTTCAAATCCATGCGAAACAAATTATTTAGCTTCAAATACTTGCGATATAAGTGATATAGTTTCAAATTATGGCGAAATAAACGAGTTAGCTTCAAATCCATGCGAAACACATGATGTAACTTCAAATCAATGCGATGTAGAAGGTTTGGCTTCAGATCCACGGGAAACAAATGATTTAGCTTCAAATACTTGCGATATAAGTGATATAGCTTCAAATGCTGGCGAAATAATCGAGTTAGCTTCAAATCCAAGCGAAGCACATGATGTAGCTTCAAATCAATGCGATGTAGAAGGTTTAGCTTCAAATCTGAGCGAAGCAAATGATTTATCTTCAAATACTTGCGATATAAGTGATATTGCTTCAAATGCAGGCGAAACGAACGAGTTTGCTTCAAATCCATGCGAAACACATGATGTAGCTTCAAATCAATGCGATGTTGAAGGTTTAGCTTCAAATCCACGCGAAACAAATGATTTAACTTCAAATACTTGCGATCTAAGTGGTCTAGCATCAAATGCTTGCGAAATAATCGAGTTAGCTTCAAATCCATTCGAAACACATGGTGCAGCTTCAAATCAATGCGATGTAGAAAGTTTAGCTTCAAATCCATGCGAAACAAATTATTTAGCTTCAAATACTTGCGATATAAGTGATACAGTTTCAAATTATGGCGAAATAATCGAGTTAGCTTCAAATCCATGCGAAACCAATGATGTAGCTTCAAATCAATGCGATGTTGAAGGTTTAACTTCATATCCAAGTGTAGCAAGCGAGTTAGCTTCAAATCCATGCGAAACACATGATGTAGCTTCAAATCAATGCGATGTAGAAGGTTTAGCTTCTAATCCATGCGAAACAAATTATTTAGCTTCAAATACTTGCGTTATAAGTGATATAGCTTCAAATTATGGCGAAATAATCGAGTTAGCTTCAAATCCATGCGAAACACATGATGTAACTTCAAATCAATGCGATGTAGAAGGTTTGGCTTCAGATCCACGGGAAACAAATGATTTAGCTTCAAGTTCTTGCGATATAAGTTATATAGCTTCAAATTATGGCGAAATAATCGAGTTAGCTTCAAATTAATGCGAAACACATGATATAGCTTCAAATCAATGCTGTGTAGATGGTTTAGCTTCAAATCCATGCGAAACAAATTATTTAGCTTCAAATACTTGCGATATAAGTGATATAGTTTCAAATTATGGCGAAATAAACGAGTTAGTTTCAAATCCATGCGAAACACATGATGTAACTTCAAATCAATGCGATGGAGAAGGTTTGGCTTCAGATCCACGGGAAACAAATAATTTAGCTTCAAATACTTGCGATATAAGTGATATAGCTTCAAATTCTGGCGAAATAATCGAGTTAGCTTCAAATTAATGCGAAACACATGATATAGCTTCAAATCAATGCAATGTAGATGGTTTAGCTTCAAATCCATGCGAAACAAATTATTTGGCTTCAAATACTTGCGATATAAGTGATATAGTTTCAAATTATGGCGACATAAACGAGTTAGCTTCAAATCCATGCGAAACACATGATGTAACTTCAAATCAATGCGATGTAGAAGGTTTTGCTTCAAATCCAAGCGAAACAAATGATTTAGCTTCAAATACGTGTCAAACAAACGAGTTAGCTTCAAATCCATTCGAAAAACATGGTGCAGCTTCAAATCATTGCGATGTATAAGGTTAAGCTTCAAATCCAAGCGAAACAAATGATTTAGCTTCAAATACTTGCGATATAAGTGACATAGATTCAAATTATGGCGAAATAATCGTGCTAGCTTCAAATCCATGCGAAAAACATGATATAGCTTCAAATCAATGCGATGTAGATGGTTTAGCTTCAAATCCATGCGAAACAAATTATTTAGCTTCAAATACTTGCGATAAAAGTGATATAGTTTCAAATTATGGCGAAATAAACGAGTTAGCTTCAAATCCATACGAAACGCATGATGTAACATCAAATCAATGCGATGTAGAAGGTTTGGCTTCAGATCCACGGGAAACAAATGATTTAGCTTCAAATACTTGCGATATAAGTGATATAGCTTCAAATTCTGGCGAAATAATCGAGTTAGCTTCAAATTAATGCGAAACACATGATATAGCTTCAAATCAATGCGATGTAGAAGGTTTTGCTTCAAATCCAAGCGAAACAAATGATTTAGCTTCAAATACGTGTCAAACAAACGAGTTAGCTTCAAATCCATTCGATACACATGGTGCAGCTTCAAATCAATGCGATGTATAAGGTTTAGCTTCAAATCCAAGCGAAACAAATGATTTAGCTTCAAATACTTGCGATATAAGTGACATAGTTTCAAATTATGGCGAAATAAACGAGTTAGCTTCAAATCCATGCGAAACACATGATGTAACTTCAAATCAATGCGAAGTAGAAGGTTTGGCTTCAGATCCACGGGAAACAAATGATTTAGCTTAAAATACTTGCGATATAAGTGATATATCTTCAAATTCTGGCGAAATAATCGAGTTAGCTACAACTCCTTGCGAATCCAGTGATGTAGCTTCAAATCAATGCGATGTTGAAGGTTTAACTTCATATCCATGTGTAGCAAGCGATTTAACTTCAAATACTTGCGATATAAGTTGTCTGGCATCAAACGCTGGCGAAATAATCGAGTTAGCTTCAAATCCATGCGAAACACATGATGTAACTTCAAATCAATGCGATGTAGAAGGTTTGGCTTCAGATCCACGGGAAACAAATTATTTAGCTTCAAATACTTGCGATATAAGTGATATAGCTTCAAATTCTGGCGAAATAATCGAGTTAGCTTCAAATTAATGCGAAACACATGATATAGCTTCAAATCAATGCTATGAAGATGGTTTAGCTTCTAATCCATGCGAAACAAATTATTTAGCTTCAAATACTTGCGATATAAGTGATATAGTTTCAAATTATGGCGAAATAAACGAGTTAGCTTCAAATCCATGCGAAACACATGATGTAACTTCAAATCAATGCGATGTTGAAGGTTTAGCTTCAAATCCATGCGAAACAAATGATTTATCTTCAAATACTTGCGATATAAGTGATATTGCTTCAAATGCAGGCGAAACGAACGAGTTTGCTCCAAATCCATGCGAAACACATGACGTAGCTTCAAATCAATGCGATGTTGAAGGTTTAGCTTCAAATCCACGCGAAATAAATGATTTAACTTCAAATACTTGCGATCTAAGTGGTCTAGCATCAAATGCTTGCGAAATAATCGAGTTAGCTTCAAATCCATGCGAAACACATGATGTAACTTCAAATCAATGCGATGTAGAATGTTTGGCTTCAGATCCACGGGAAACAAATGATTTAGCTTCAAATACTTGCGATATAAGTGATATAGCTTCAAATTCTGGCGAAATAATCGAGTTAGCTTCAAATTAATGCGAAACACATGATATAGCTTCAAATCAATGCTATGTAGATGGTTTAGCTTCAAATCCATGCGAAACAAATTATTTAGCTTCAAATACTTGCGATATAAGTGATATAGTTTCAAATTATGGCGAAATAAACGAGTTAGCTTCAAATCCATGCGAAACACATGATGTAACTTCAAATCAATGCGATGTAGAAGGTTTGGCTTCAGATCCACGGGAAACAAATGATTTAGCTTCAAATACTTGCGATATAAGTGATATAGCTTCAAATTCTGGCGAAATAATCGAGTTAGCTTCAAATTAATGCGAAACACATGATATAGCTTCAAATCAATGCTATGTAGATGGTTTAGCTTCAAATCCATGCGAAGCAAATTATTTAGCTTCAAATACTTGCGATATAAGTGATATAGTTTCAAATTATGGCGAAATAAACGAGTTAGCTTCAAATCCATGCGAAACACATGATGTAACTTCAAATCAATGCGATGTAGAAGGTTTGGCTTCAGATCCACGGGAAACAAATGATTTAGTTTCAAATACTTGCGATATAAGTGATATAGCTTCAAATGCTGGCGAAATAATCGAGTTAGCTTCAAATCCAAGCGAAGCACATGATGTAGCTTCAAATCAATGCGATGTAGGAGGTTTAGCTTCAAATCTGAGCGAAGCAAATGATTTATCTTCAAATACTTGCGATATAAGTGATATTGCTTCAAATGCAGGCGAAACGAACGAGTTTGCTTCAAATCCATGCGAAACACATGATGTAGCTTCAAATCAATGCGATGTTGAAGGTTTAGCTTCAAATCCACGCGAAACAAATGATTTAACTTCAAATACTTGCGATCTAAGTGGTCTAGCATCAAATGCTTGCGAAATAATCGAGTTAGCTTCAAATCCATTCGAAACACATGATGTAGCTTCAAATCAATGCGATGTAGAAGGTTTGGCTTCAGATCCACGGGAAACAAATGATTTAGCTTCAAATACGTGTCAAACAAACGAGTTAGCTTCAAATCCATTCGAAACACATGGTGCAGCTTCAAATCAATGCGATGTATAAGGTTTAGCTTCAAATCCAAGCGAAACAAATGATTTAGCTTCAAATACTTGCAATATAAGTGACATAGTTTCACATTATGGCGAAATAAACGAGTTAGCTTCAAATCCATGCGAAACACATGATGTAACTTCAAATCAATGCGATGTAGAAGGTTTGGCTTCAGATCTACGGGAAACAAATGATTTAGCTTCAAATACTTGCGATATAAGTGATATAGCTTCAAATTCTGGCGAAATAATCGAGTTAGCTTCAAATTAATGCGAAACACATGATATAGCTTCAAATCAATGCTATGTAGATGGTTTAGCTTCAAATCCATGCGAAACAAATTATTTAGCTTCAAATACTTGCGATATAAGTGATATAGTTTCAAATTATGGCGAAATAAACGAGTTAGCTTCAAATCCATGCGAAACACATGATGTAACTTCAAATCAATGCGATGTAGAAGGTTTGGCTTCAGATCCACGGGAAACAAATGATTTAGCTTCAAATACTTGCGATATAAGTGATATAGCTTCAAATTCTGGCGAAATAATCGAGTTAGCTTCAAATTAATGCGAAACACATGATATAGCTTCAAATCAATGCTATGTAGATGGTTTAGCTTCAAATCCATGCGAAACAAATTATTTAGCTTCAAATACTTGCGATATAAGTGATATAGTTTCAAATTATGGCGAAATAAACGAGTTAGCTTCAAATCCATGCGAAACACATGATATAACTTCAAATCAATGCGATGTAGAAGGTTTGGCTTCAGATCCACGGGAAACAAATGATTTAGCTTCAAATACTTGCGATATAAGTGATATAGCTTCAAATGCTGGCGAAATAATCGAGTTAGCTTCAAATCCAAGCGAAGCACATGATGTAGCTTCAAATCAATGCGATGTAGAAGGTTTAGCTTCAAATCTGAGCTAAGCAAATGATTTATCTTCAAATACTTGCGATATAAGTGATATTGCTTCAAATGCAGGCGAAACGAACGAGTTTGCTTCAAATCCATGCGAAACACATGATGTAGCTTCAAATCAATGCGATGTTGAAGGTTTAGCTTCAAATCCACGCGAAACAAATGATTTAACTTCAAATACTTGCGATCTAAGTGGTCTAGCATCAAATGCTTGCGAAATAATCGAGTTAGCTTCAAATCCATTCGAAACACATGGTGCAGCTTCAAATCAATGCGATGTAGAAAGTTTAGCTTCAAATCCATGCGAAACAAATTATTTAGCTTCAAATACTTACGATATAAGTGATACAGTTTCAAATTATGGCGAAATAATCGAGTTAGCTTCAAATCCATGCGAAACCAATGATGTAGCTTCAAATCAATGCGATGTTGAAGGTTTAACTTCATATCCAAGTGTAGCAAGCGATTTAACTTCAAATACTTGCGATCTAAGTGGTCTAGCATCAAATGCTTGCGAAATAATCGAGTTAGCTTCAAATCCATGCGAAACACATGATGTAGTTTCAAATCAATGCGATGTAGCGGGTTTAGATTCAAATCCATGCGAAACAAATGATTTAGCTTCAAATACTTGCGATATAAGTTATTTAGCTTCAAATGCTGGCGAAATAAACGAGTTAGCTTCAAATCCATGCGAAACACATGATGTAGCTTCAAATCAATGCGATGTAGAAGGTTTAGCTTCTAATCCATGCGAAACAAATTATTTAGCTTCAAATACTTGCGTTATAAGTGATATAGTTTCAAATTATGGCGAAATAATCGAGTTAGCTTCAAATCCATGCGAAACACATGATGTAACTTCAAATCAATGCGATGTAGAAGGTTTGGCTTCAGATCCACGGGAAACAAATGATTTAGCTTCAAGTTCTTGCGATATAAGTGATATAGCTTCAAGTTCTGTCGAAATAATCGAGTTAGCTTCAAATTAATGCGAAACACATGATATAGCTTCAAATCAATGCTATGTAGATGGTTTAGATTCAAATCCATGCGAAACAAATTATTTAGCTTCAAATACTTGCGATATAAGTGGTATAGTTTCAAATTATGGCGAAATAAACGAGTTAGCTTCAAATCCATGCGAAACACATGATGTAACTTCAAATCAATGCGATGTAGAAGGTTTGGCTTCAGATCCACGGGAAACAAATGATTTAGCTTCAAATACTTGCGATATAAGTGATATAGCTTCAAATTCTGGCGAAATAATCGAGTTAGCTTCAAATTAATGCGAAACACATGATATAGCTTCAAATCAATGCTATGTAGATGGTTTAGCTTCAAATCCATGCGAAACAAATTATTTAGCTTCAAATACTTGCGATATAAGTGATATAGTTTCAAATTATGGCGAAATAAACGAGTTAGCTTCAAATCCATGCGAAACACATGATGTAACTTCAAATCAATGCGATGTAGAAGGCTTGGCTTCAGATCCACGGGAAACAAATGATTTAGCTTCAAATACTTGCGATCTAAGTGGTCTAGCATCAAATGCTTGCGAAATAATCGAGTTAGCTTCAAATCCATTCGAAACACATGGTGCAGCTTCAAATCAATGCGATGTAGAAAGTTTAGCTTCAAATCCATGCGAAACAAATTATTTATCTTCAAATACTTGCGATATAAGTGATACAGTTTCAAATTATGGCGAAATAATCGAGTTAGCTTCAAATCCATGCGAAACCAATGATGTAGCTTCAAATCAATGCGATGTTGAAGGTTTAACTTCATATCCAAGTGTAGCAAGCGATTTAACTTCAAATACTTGCGATATAAGTTGTCTAGCATCAAATGCTGGCGAAATAATCGAGTTAGCTTCAAATCCATGCGAAACACATGATGTAGTTTCAAATCAATGCGATGTAGCTGGTTTAGATTCAAATCCATGCGAAACAAATGATTTAGCTTCAAATACTTGCGATATAAGTTATATAGCTTCAAATGCTGGCGAAATAAACGAGTTAGCTTCAAATCCATGCGAAACACATGATGTAGCTTCAAATCAATGCGATGTAGAAGGTTTAGCTTCTAATCCATGCGAAACAAATTATTTAGCTTCAAATACTTGCGTTATAAGTGATATAGTTTCAAATTATGGCGAAATAATCGAGTTAGCTTCAAATCCATGCGAAACACATGATGTAACTTCAAATCAGTGCGCTGTAGAAGGTTTGGCTTCAGATCCACGGGAAACAAATGATTTAGCTTCAAGTTCTTGCGATCTTAGTGGTCTAGCATCAAATGCTTGCGAAATAATCGAGTTAGCTTCAAATCCATTCGAAACACATGGTGCAGCTTCAAATCAATGCGATGTAGAAAGTTTAGCTTCAAATCCATGCGAAACAAATTATTTAGCTTCAAATACTTGCGATATAAGTGATACAGTTGCAAATTATGGCGAAATAATCGAGTTAGCTTCAAATCCATGCGAAACCAATGACGTAGCTACAAATCAATGCGATGTTGAAGGTTTAACTTCATATCCAAGTGTAGCAAGCGATTTAACTTCAAATACTTGCGATATAAGTTGTCTAGCATCAAATGCTGGCGAAATAATCGAGTTAGCTTCAAATCCATGCGAAACACATGATGTAGTTTCAAATCAATGCGATGTAGCTGGTTTAGATTCAAATCCATGCGAAACAAATTATTTAGCTTCAAATACTTGCGATATGAGTTATTTAGCTTCAAATGCTGGCGAAATAAACGAGTTAGCTTCAAATCCATGCGAAACACATGATGTAGCTTCAAATCAATGCGATGTAGAAGGTTTAGCTTCTAATCCATGCGAAACAAATTATTTAGCTTCAAATACTTGCGTTATAAGTGATATAGTTTCAAATTATGGCGAAATAATCGAGTTAGCTTCAAATCCATGCGAAACACATGATGTAACTTCAAATCAGTGCGATGTAGAAGGTTTGGCTTCAGATCCACGGGAAACAAATGATTTAGCTTCAAGTTCTTGCGATCTAAGTGGTCTAGCATCAAATGCTTGCGAAATAATCGAGTTAGCTTCAAATCCATTCGAAACACATGGTGCAGCTTCAAATCAATGCGATGTAGAAAGTTTAGCTTCAAATCCATGCGAAACAAATTATTTAGCTTCAAATACTTGCGATATAAGTGATACAGTTTCAAATTATGGCGAAATAATCGAGTTAGCTTCAAATCCATGCGAAACCAATGACGTAGCTACAAACCAATGCGATGTCGAAGGTATAACTTCATATCCAAGTGTAGCAAGCGATTTAACTTCAAAATACTTGCGATATAAGTTGTCTAGCATCAAATGCTGGCGAAATAATCGAGTTAGCTTCAAATCCATGCGAAACACATGATGTAGTTTCAAATCAATGCGATGTAGCTGGTTTAGATTCAAATCCATGCGAAACAAATTATTTAGCTTCAAATACTTGCGTTATAAGTGATATAGTTTCAAATTATGGCGAAATAATCGAGTTAGCTTCAAATCCATGCGAAACACATGATGTAACTTCAAATCAATGCGATGTAGAAGGTTTGGGTTCAGATCCACGGGAAACAAATGATTTAGCTTCAAGTTCTTGCGATATAAGTGATATAGCTTCAAATTCTGGCGAAATAATCGAGTTAGCTTCAAATTAATGCGAAACACATGATATAGCTTCAAATCAATGCGATGTAGATGGTTTAGCTTCAAATCCATGCGAAACAAATTATTTAGCTTCAAATACTTGCGATATAAGTGATATAGTTTCAAATGCTGGCGAAATAAACGAGTTAGCTTCAAATCCATGCGAAACACATGATGTAGCTTCAAATCAATGCGATGTAGAAGGTTTAGCTTCTAATCCATGCGAAACAAATTATTTAGCTTCAAATACTTGCGTTATAAGTGATATAGCTTCAAATTATGGCGAAATAATCGAGTTAGCTTCAAATCCATGCGAAACACATGATGTAACTTCAAATCAATGCGATGTAGAAGGTTTGGCTTCAGATCCACGGGAAACAAATGATTTAGCTTCAAGTTCTTGCGATATAAGTTATATAGCTTCAAATTATGGCGAAATAATCGAGTTAGCTTCAAATTAATGCGAAACACATGATATAGCTTCAAATCAATGCTGTGTAGATGGTTTAGCTTCAAATCCATGCGAAACAAATTATTTAGCTTCAAATACTTGCGATATAAGTGATATAGTTTCAAATTATGGCGAAATAAACGAGTTAGTTTCAAATCCATGCGAAACACATGATGTAACTTCAAATCAATGCGATGGAGAAGGTTTGGCTTCAGATCCACGGGAAACAAATAATTTAGCTTCAAATACTTGCGATATAAGTGATATAGCTTCAAATTCTGGCGAAATAATCGAGTTAGCTTCAAATTAATGCGAAACACATGATATAGCTTCAAATCAATGCGATGTAGATGGTTTAGCTTCAAATCCATGCGAAACAAATTATTTGGCTTCAAATACTTGCGATATAAGTGATATAGTTTCAAATTATGGCGACATAAACGAGTTAGCTTCAAATCCATGCGAAACACATGATGTAACTTCAAATCAATGCGATGTAGAAGGTTTGGCATCAGATCCACGGGAAACAAATGATTTAGCTTCAAATACTTGCGATATAAGTGATATAGCTTCAAATGGTGGCGAAATAATCGAGTTAGCTTCAAATCCATCGAAGCACATGATGTAGCTTCAAATCAATGCGATGTAGAAGGTTTTGCTTCAAATCCAAGCGAAACAAATGATTTAGCTTCAAATACGTGTCAAACAAACGAGTTAGCTTCAAATCCATTCGAAAAACATGGTGCAGCTTCAAATCATTGCGATGTATAAGGTTAAGCTTCAAATCCAAGCGAAACAAATGATTTAGCTTCAAATACTTGCGATATAAGTGACATAGATTCAAATTATGGCGAAATAAACGAGTTAGCTTCAAATCCATGCGAAACACATGATGTAACTTCAAATCAATGCGAAGTAGAAGGTTTGGCTTCAGATCCACGGGAAACAAATGATTTAGCTTAAAATACTTGCGATATAAGTGATATATCTTCAAATTCTGGCGAAATAATCGAGTTAGCTACAACTCCATTCGAAACCAGTGATGTAGCTTCAAATCAATGCGATGAAGAATGTTTAACTTCATATCCATGTGTAGCAAGCGATTTAACTTCAAATACTTGCGATATAAGTTGTCTGGCATCAAATGCTGGCGAAATAATCGAGTTAGCTTCAAATCCATTCGATACACGTGGTGCAGTTTCAAATCAATGCGATGTATAAGGTTTAGCTTCAAATCCAAGCGAAACAAATGATTTAGCTTCAAATACTTGCGATATAAGTGATATAGCTTCAAATTCTGGCGAAATAATCGAGTTAGCTTCTAATTAATGCGAAACACATGATATAGCTTCAAATCAATGCGATGTAGATGGTTTAGCTTCAAATCCATGCGAAAGAAATTATTTAGCTTCAAATACTTGCGATATAAGTGATATAGTTTCAAATTATGGCGAAATAAACGAGTTAGCTTCAAATCCATGCGAAACACATGATGTAACTTCAAATCAATGCGATGTAGAAGGTTTGGCTTCAGATCCACGGGAAACAAATGATTTAGCTTCAAATACTTGCGATATAAGTGATATAGCTTCAAATGCTGGCGAAATAATCGAGTTAGCTTCAAATCCAAGCGAAGCACATGATGTAGCTTCAAAACAATGCGATGTAGAAGGTTTTGCTTCAAATCCAAGCGAAACAAATGATTTAGCTTCAAATACGTGTCAAACAAACGAGTTAGCTTCAAATCCATTCGATACACATGGTGCAGCTTCAAATCAATGCGATGTATAAGGTTTAGCTTCAAATCCAAGCGAAACAAATGATTTAGCTTCAAATACTTGCGATATAAGTTATATAGCTTCAAATGCTGGCGAAATAAACGAGTTAGCTTCAAATCCATGCGAAACACATGATGTAGCTTCAAATCAATGCGATGTAGAAGGTTTAGCTTCTAATCCATGCGAAACAAATTATTTAGCTTCAAATACTTGCGTTATAAGTGATATAGTTTCAAATTATGGCGAAATAATCGAGTTAGCTTCAAATCCAAGCGAAGCACATGATGTAACTTCAAATCAATGCGATGTAGAAGGTTTGGCTTCAGATCCACGGGAAACAAATGATTTAGCTTCAAATACTTGCGATATAAGTTATATAGCTTCAAATGCTGGCGAAATAAACGAGTTAGCTTCAAATCCATGCGAAACACATGATGTAGCTTCAAATCAATGCGATGTAGAAGGTTTAGCTTCAAATCCAAGCGAAACAAATGATTTAGCTTCAAATACTTGCGATATAAGTGACATAGTTTCAAATTATGGCGAAATAAACGAGTTAGCTTCAAATCCATGCGAAACACATGATGTAACTTCAAATCAATGCGATGTAGGAGGTTTAGCTTCAAATCTGAGCGAAGCAAATGATTTATCTTCAAATACTTGCGATATAAGTGATATTGCTTCAAATGCAGGCGAAACGAACGAGTTTGCTTCAAATCCATGCGAAACACATGATGTAGCTTCAAATCAATGCGATGTTGAAGGTTTAGCTTCAAATCCACGCGAAACAAATGATTTAACTTCAAATACTTGCGATCTAAGTGGTCTAGCATCAAATGCTTGCGAAATAATCGAGTTAGCTTCAAATCCATTCGAAACACATGATGTAGCTTCAAATCAATGCGATGTAGAAGGTTTGGCTTCAGATCCACGGGAAACAAATGATTTAGCTTCAAATACGTGTCAAACAAACGAGTTAGCTTCAAATCCATTCGAAACACATGGTGCAGCTTCAAATCAATGCGATGTATAAGGTTTAGCTTCAAATCCAAGCGAAACAAATGATTTAGCTTCAAATACTTGCAATATAAGTGACATAGTTTCACATTATGGCGAAATAAACGAGTTAGCTTCAAATCCATGCGAAACACATGATGTAACTTCAAATCAATGCGATGTAGAAGGTTTGGCTTCAGATCTACAGGAAACAAATGATTTAGCTTCAAATACTTGCGATATAAGTGATATAGCTTCAAATTCTGGCGAAATAATCGAGTTAGCTTCAAATTAATGCGAAACACATGATATAGCTTCAAATCAATGCTATGTAGATGGTTTAGCTTCAAATCCATGCGAAACAAATTATTTAGCTTCAAATACTTGCGATATAAGTGATATAGTTTCAAATTATGGCGAAATAAACGAGTTAGCTTCAAATCCATGCGAAACACATGATGTAACTTCAAATCAATGTGATGTAGAAGGTTTGGCTTCAGATCCACGGGAAACAAATGATTTAGCTTCAAATACTTGCGATATAAGTGATATAGCTTCAAATTCTGGCGAAATAATCGAGTTAGCTTCAAATTAATGCGAAACACATGATATAGCTTCAAATCAATGCTATGTAGATGGTTTAGCTTCAAATCCATGCGAAACAAATTATTTAGCTTCAAATACTTGCGATATAAGTGATATAGTTTCAAATTATGGCGAAATAAACGAGTTAGCTTCAAATCCATGCGAAACACATGATGTAACTTCAAATCAATGCGATGTAGAAGGTTTGGCTTCAGATCCACGGGAAACAAATGATTTAGCTTCAAATACTTGCGATATAAGTGATATAGCTTCAAATTCTGGCGAAATAATCGAGTTAGCTTCAAATTAATGCGAAACACATGATATAGCTTCAAATCAATGCTATATAGATGGTTTAGCTTCAAATCCATGCGAAACAAATTATTTAGCTTCAAATACTTGCGATATAAGTGATATAGTTTCAAATTATGGCGAAATAAACGAGTTAGCTTCAAATCCACGCGAAACACATGATGTAACTTCAAATCAATGCGATGTAGAAGGTTTGGCTTCAGATCCACGGGAAACAAATGATTTAGCTTCAAATACTTGCGATATAAGTGATATAGCTTCAAATGCTGGCGAAATAATCGAGTTAGCTTCAAATCCAAGCGAAGCACATGATGTAGCTTCAAATCAATGCGATGTAGAAGGTTTAGCTTCAAATCTGAGCTAAGCAAATGATTTATCTTCAAATACTTGCGATATAAGTGATATTGCTTCAAATGCAGGCGAAACGAACGAGTTTGCTTCAAAACCATGCGAAACACATGATGTAGTTTCAAATCAATGCGATGTAGCGGGTTTAGATTCAAATCCATGCGAAACAAATGATTTAGCTTCAAATACTTGCGTTATAAGTGATATAGTTTCAAATGCTGGCGAAATAAACGAGTTAGCTTCAAATCCATGCGAAACACATGATGTAGCTTCAAATCAATGCGATGTAGAAGGTTTAGCTTCTAATCCATGCGAAACAAATTATTTAGCTTCAAATACTTGCGTTATAAGTGATATAGTTTCAAATTATGGCGAAATAATCGAGTTAGCTTCAAATCCATGCGAAACACATGATGTAACTTCAAATCAATGCGATGTAGAAGGTTTGGCTTCAGATCCACGGGAAACAAATGATTTAGCTTCAAGTTCTTGCGATATAAGTGATATAGCTTCAAGTTCTGTCGAAATAATCGAGTTAGCTTCAAATTAATGCGAAACACATGATATAGCTTCAAATCAATGCTATGTAGATGGTTTAGATTCAAATCCATGCGAAACAAATTATTTAGCTTCAAATACTTGCGATATAAGTGGTATAGTTTCAAATTATGGCGAAATAAACGAGTTAGCTTCAAATCCATGCGAAACACATGATGTAACTTCAAATCAATGCGATGTAGAAGGTTTGGCTTCAGATCCACGGGAAACAAATGATTTAGCTTCAAATACTTGCGATATAAGTGATATAGCTTCAAATTCTGGCGAAATAATCGAGTTAGCTTCAAATTAATGCGAAACACATGATATAGCTTCAAATCAATGCTATGTAGATGGTTTAGCTTCAAATCCATGCGAAACAAATTATTTAGCTTCAAATACTTGCGATATAAGTGATATAGTTTCAAATTATGGCGAAATAAACGAGTTAGCTTCAAATCCATGCGAAACACATGATGTAACTTCAAATCAATGCGATGTAGAAGGCTTGGCTTCAGATCCACGGGAAACAAATGATTTAGCTTCAAATACTTGCGATCTAAGTGGTCTAGCATCAAATGCTTGCGAAATAATCGAGTTAGCTTCAAATCCATTCGAAACACATGGTGCAGCTTCAAATCAATGCGATGTAGAAAGTTTAGCTTCAAATCCATGCGAAACAAATTATTTAGCTTCAAATACTTGCGATATAAGTGATACAGTTTCAAATTATGGCGAAATAATCGAGTTAGCTTCAAATCCATGCGAAACCAATGATGTAGCTTCAAATCAATGCGATGTTGAAGGTTTAACTTCATATCCAAGTGTAGCAAGCGATTTAACTTCAAATACTTGCGATATAAGTTGTCTAGCATCAAATGCTGGCGAAATAATCGAGTTAGCTTCAAATCCATGCGAAACACATGATGTAGTTTCAAATCAATGCGATGTAGCTGGTTTAGATTCAAATCCATGCGAAACAAATGATTTAGCTTCAAATACTTGCGATATAAGTTATATAGCTTCAAATGCTGGCGAAATAAACGAGTTAGCTTCAAATCCATGCGAAACACATGATGTAGCTTCAAATCAATGCGATGTAGAAGGTTTAGCTTCTAATCCATGCGAAACAAATTATTTAGCTTCAAATACTTGCGTTATAAGTGATATAGTTTCAAATTATGGCGAAATAATCGAGTTAGCTTCAAATCCATGCGAAACACATGATGTAACTTCAAATCAGTGCGCTGTAGAAGGTTTGGCTTCAGATCCACGGGAAACAAATGATTTAGCTTCAAGTTCTTGCGATCTTAGTGGTCTAGCATCAAATGCTTGCGAAATAATCGAGTTAGCTTCAAATCCATTCGAAACACATGGTGCAGCTTCAAATCAATGCGATGTAGAAAGTTTAGCTTCAAATCCATGCGAAACAAATTATTTAGCTTCAAATACTTGCGATATAAGTGATACAGTTGCAAATTATGGCGAAATAATCGAGTTAGCTTCAAATCCATGCGAAACCAATGACGTAGCTACAAATCAATGCGATGTTGAAGGTTTAACTTCATATCCAAGTGTAGCAAGCGATTTAACTTCAAATACTTGCGATATAAGTTGTCTAGCATCAAATGCTGGCGAAATAATCGAGTTAGCTTCAAATCCATGCGAAACACATGATGTAGTTTCAAATCAATGCGATGTAGCTGGTTTAGATTCAAATCCATGCGAAACAAATTATTTAGCTTCAAATACTTGCGATATGAGTTATTTAGCTTCAAATGCTGGCGAAATAAACGAGTTAGCTTCAAATCCATGCGAAACACATGAAGTAGCTTCAAATCAATGCGATGTAGAAGGTTTAGCTTCTAATCCATGCGAAACAAATTATTTAGCTTCAAATACTTGCGTTATAAGTGATATAGTTTCAAATTATGGCGAAATAATCGAGTTAGCTTCAAATCCATGCGAAACACATGATGTAACTTCAAATCAGTGCGATGTAGAAGGTTTGGCTTCAGATCCACGGGAAACAAATGATTTAGCTTCAAGTTCTTGCGATCTAAGTGGTCTAGCATCAAATGCTTGCGAAATAATCGAGTTAGCTTCAAATCCATTCGAAACACATGGTGCAGCTTCAAATCAATGCGATGTAGAAAGTTTAGCTTCAAATCCATGCGAAACAAATTATTTAGCTTCAAATACTTGCGATATAAGTGATACAGTTTCAAATTATGGCGAAATAATCGAGTTAGCTTCAAATCCATGCGAAACGAATGACGTAGCTACAAACCAATGCGATGTTGAAGGTTTAACTTCATATCCAAGTGTAGCAAGCGATTTAACTTCAAATACTTGCGATATAAGTTGTCTAGCATCAAATGCTGGCGAAATAATCGAGTTAGCTTCAAATCCATGCGAAACACATGATGTAGTTTCAAATCAATGCGATGTAGCTGGTTTAGATTCAAATCCATGCGAAACAAATTATTTAGCTTCAAATACTTGCGTTATAAGTGATATAGTTTCAAATTATGGCGAAATAATCGAGTTAGCTTCAAATCCATGCGAAACACATGATGTAACTTCAAATCAATGCGATGTAGAAGGTTTGGGTTCAGATCCACGGGAAACAAATGATTTAGCTTCAAGTTCTTGCGATATAAGTTATATAGCTTCAAATTCTGGCGAAATAATCGAGTTAGCTTCAAATTAATGCGAAACACATGATATAGCTTCAAATCAATGCGATGTAGATGGTTTAGCTTCAAATCCATGCGAAACAAATTATTTAGCTTCAAATACTTGCGATATAAGTGATATAGTTTCAAATGCTGGCGAAATAAACGAGTTAGCTTCAAATCCATGCGAAACACATGATGTAGCTTCAAATCAATGCGATGTAGAAGGTTTAGCTTCTAATCCATGCGAAACAAATTATTTAGCTTCAAATACTTGCGTTATAAGTGATATAGCTTCAAATTATGGCGAAATAATCGAGTTAGCTTCAAATCCATGCGAAACACATGATGTAACTTCAAATCAATGCGATGTAGAAGGTTTGGCATCAGATCCACGGGAAACAAATGATTTAGCTTCAAATACTTGCGATATAAGTGATATAGCTTCAAATGGTGGCGAAATAATCGAGTTAGCTTCAAATCCATCGAAGCACATGATGTAGCTTCAAATCAATGCGATGTAGAAGGTTTTGCTTCAAATCCAAGCGAAACAAATGATTTAGCTTCAAATACGTGTCAAACAAACGAGTTAGCTTCAAATCCATTCGAAAAACATGGTGCAGCTTCAAATCATTGCGATGTATAAGGTTAAGCTTCAAATCCAAGCGAAACAAATGATTTAGCTTCAAATACTTGCGATATAAGTGACATAGATTCAAATTATGGCGAAATAAACGAGTTAGCTTCAAATCCATGCGAAACACATGATGTAACTTCAAATCAATGCGAAGTAGAAGGTTTGGCTTCAGATCCACGGGAAACAAATGATTTAGCTTAAAATACTTGCGATATAAGTGATATATCTTCAAATTCTGGCGAAATAATCGAGTTAGCTACAACTCCATTCGAAACCAGTGATGTAGCTTCAAATCAATGCGATGAAGAATGTTTAACTTCATATCCATGTGTAGCAAGCGATTTAACTTCAAATACTTGCGATATAAGTTGTCTGGCATCAAATGCTGGCGAAATAATCGAGTTAGCTTCAAATCCATTCGATACACGTGGTGCAGCTTCAAATCAATGCGATGTATAAGGTTTAGCTTCAAATCCAAGCGAAACAAATGATTTAGCTTCAAATACTTGCGATATAAGTGATATAGCTTCAAATTCTGGCGAAATAATCGAGTTAGCTTCTAATTAATGCGAAACACATGATATAGCTTCAAATCAATGCGATGTAGATGGTTTAGCTTCAAATCCATGCGAAAGAAATTATTTAGCTTCAAATACTTGCGATATAAGTGATATAGTTTCAAATTATGGCGAAATAAACGAGTTAGCTTCAAATCCATGCGAAACACATGATGTAACTTCAAATCAATGCGATGTAGAAGGTTTGGCTTCAGATCCACGGGAAACAAATGATTTAGCTTCAAATACTTGCGATATAAGTGATATAGCTTCAAATGCTGGCGAAATAATCGAGTTAGCTTCAAATCCAAGCGAAGCACATGATGTAGCTTCAAAACAATGCGATGTAGAAGGTTTTGCTTCAAATCCAAGCGAAACAAATGATTTAGCTTCAAATACGTGTCAAACAAACGAGTTAGCTTCAAATCCATTCGATACACATGGTGCAGCTTCAAATCAATGCGATGTATAAGGTTTAGCTTCAAATCCAAGCGAAACAAATGATTTAGCTTCAAATACTTGCGATATAAGTGACATAGTTTCAAATTATGGCGAAATAAACGAGTTAGCTTCAAATCCATGCGAAACACATGGTGTAACTTCAAATCAATGCGATGTAGAAGGTTTGGCTTCAGATCCACGGGAAACAAATGATTTAGCTTCAAATACTTGCGATATAAGTGATATATCTTCAAATTCTGGCGAAATAATCGAGTTAGCTACAACTCCATGCGAAACCAGTGATGTAGCTTCAAATCAACGCGATGTTGAAGGTTTAACTTCATATCCATGTGTAGCAAGCGATTTAACTTCAAATACTTGCGATATATGTTGTCTGGCATCAAATGCTGGCGAAATAATCGAGTTAGCTTCAAATCCATGCGAAACACATGATATAGCTTCAAATCAATGCTGTGTAGATGGTTTAGCTTCAAATCCATGCGAAACAAATTATTTAGCTTCAAATACTTGCGATATAAGTGATATAGTTTCAAATTATGGCGAAATAAACGAGTTAGCTTCAAATCCATGCGAAACACATGATGTAACTTCAAATCAATGCGATGTAGAAGGTTTGGCTTCAGATCCACGGGAAACAAATGATTTAGCTTCAAGTTCTTGCGATATAACTGATATAGCTTCAAATTCTGGCGAAATAATCGAGTTAGCTTCAAATTAATGCGAAACACATGATATAGCTTCAAATCAATGCTGTGTAGATGGTTTAGCTTCAAATCCATGCGAAACAAATTATTTAGCTTCAAATACTTGCGATATAAGTGATATAGTTTCAAATTATGGCGAAATAAACGAGTTAGCTTCAAATCCATGCGAAACACATGATGTAACTTCAAATCAATGCGATGTAGAAGGTTTGGCTTCAGATCCACGGGAAACAAATAATTTTGCTTCAAATACTTGCGATATAAGTGATATAGCTTCAAATTCTGGCGAAATAATCGAGTTAGCTTCAAATTAATGCGAAACACATGATATAGCTTCAAATCAATGCGATGTAGATGGTTTAGCTTCAAATCGATGCGAAACAAATTATTTGGCTTCAAATACTTGCGATATAAGTGATATAGTTTCAAATTATGGCGACATAAACGAGTTAGCTTCAAATCCATGCGAAACACATGATGTAACTTCAAATCAATGCGATGTAGAAGGTTTGGCATCAGATCCACGGGAAACAAATGATTTAGCTTCAAATACTTGCGATATAAGTGATATAGCTTCAAATGGTGGCGAAATAATCGAGTTAGCTTCAAATCCAAGCAAAGCACATGATGTAGCTTCAAATCAATGCGATGTAGAAGGTTTTGCTTCAAATCCAAGCGAAACAAATGATTTAGCTTCAAATACGTGTCAAACAAACGAGTTAGCTTCAAATCCATGCGAAACACATGATGTAACTTCAAATCAATGCGATGTAGAAGGTTTGGCTTCAGATCCACGGGAAACAAATGATTTAGCTTCAAATACTTGCGATATAAGTGATATAGCTTCAAATGCTGGCGAAATAATCGAGTTAGCTTCAAATCCAAGCGAAGCACATGATGTAGCTTCAAAACAATGCGATGTAGAAGGTTTTGCTTCAAATCCAAGCGAAACAAATGATTTAGCTTCAAATACGTGTCAAACAAACGAGTTAGCTTCAAATCCATTCGATACACATGGTGCAGCTTCAAATCAATGCGATGTATGAGGTTTAGCTTCAAATCCAAGCGAAACAAATGATTTAGCTTCAAATACTTGCGATATAAGTTATATAGCTTCAAATGCTGGCGAAATAAACGAGTTAGCTTCAAATCCATGCGAAACACATGATGTAGCTTCAAATCAATGCGATGTAGAAGGTTTAGCTTCTAATCCATGCGAAACAAATTATTTAGCTTCAAATACTTGCGTTATAAGTGATATAGTTTCAAATTATGGCGAAACAATCGAGTTAGCTTCAAATCCAAGCGAAGCACATGATGTAACTTCAAATCAATGCGATGTAGAAGGTTTGGCTTCAGATCCACGGGAAACAAATGATTTAGCTTCAAATACTTGCGATATAAGTGATATAGCTTCAAATGCTGGCGTAATAATCGAGTTAGATTCAAATCCAAGCGAAACCAATGACGTAGCTACAAATCAATGCGATGTTGAAGGTTTAACTTCATATCCAAGTGTAGCAAGCGATTTAACTTCAAATACTTGCGATATAAGTTGTCTAGCATCAAATGCTGGCGCAATAATCGAGTTAGCTTCAAATCCATGCGAAACACATGATGTAGTTTCAAATCAATGCGATGTAGCTGGTTTAGATTCAAATCCATGCGAAACAAATTATTTAGCTTCAAATACTTGCGATATAAGTTATTTAGCTTCAAATGCTGGCGAAATAAACGAGTTAGCTTCAAATCCATGCGAAACACATGATGTAGCTTCAAATCAATACGATGTAGAAGGTTTAGCTTCTAATCCATGCGAAACAAATTATTTAGCTTCAAATACTTGCGTTATAAGTGATATAGTTTCAAATTATGGCGAAATAATCGAGTTAGCTTCAAATCCATGCGAAACACATGATGTAACTTCAAATCAGTGCGATGTAGAAGGTTTGGCTTCAGATCCACGGGAAACAAATGATTTAGCTTCAAGTTCTTGCGATCTAAGTGGTCTAGCATCAAATGCTTGCGAAATAATCGAGTTAGCTTCAAATCCATTCGAAACACATGGTGCAGCTTCAAATCAATGCGATGTAGAAAGTTTAGCTTCAAATCCATGCGAAACAAATTATTTAGCTTCAAATACTTGCGATATAAGTGATACAGTTTCAAATTATGGCGAAATAATCGAGTTAGCTTCAAATCCATGCGAAACCAATGACGTAGCTACAAACCAATGCGATGTTGAAGGTTTAACTTCATATCCAAGTGTAGCAAGCGATTTAACTTCAAATACTTGCGATATAAGTTGTCTAGCATCAAATGCTGGCGAAATAATCGAGTTAGCTTCAAATCCATGCGAAACACATGATGTAGTTTCAAATCAATGCGATGTAGCTGGTTTAGATTCAAATCCATGCGAAACAAATGATTTAGCTTCAAATACTTGCGATATAAGTTATTTAGCTTCAAATGCTGGCGAAATAAACGAGTTAGCTTCAAATCCATGCGAAACACATGATGTAGCTTCAAATCAATGCGATGTAGAAGGTTTAGCTTCTAATCCATGCGAAACAAATTATTTAGCTTCAAATACTTGCGTTATAAGTGATATAGTTTCAAATTATGGCGAAATAATCGAGTTAGCTTCAAATCCATGCGAAACACATGATGTAACTTCAAATCAATGCGATGTAGAAGGTTTGGCTTCAGATCCACGGGAAACAAATGATTTAGCTTCAAGTTCTTGCGATATAAGTGATATAGCTTCAAATTCTGGCGAAATAATCGAGTTAGCTTCAAATTAATGCGAAACACATGATATAGCTTCAAATCAATGCTATGTAGATGGTTTAGCTTCAAATCCATGCGAAACAAATTATTTAGCTTCAAATACTTGCGATATAAGTGATATAGTTTCAAATTATGGCGAAATAAACGAGTTAGCTTCAAATCCATGCGAAACACATGATGTAACTACAAATCAATGCGATGTAGAAGGTTTGGCTTCAGATCCACGGGAAACAAATGATTTAGCTTCAAATACTTGCGATATAAGTGATATAGCTTCAAATTCTGGCGAAATAATCGAGTTAGCTTCAAATTAATGCGAAACACATGATATAGCTTCAAATCAATGCTATGTAGATGGTTTAGCTTCAAATCCATGCGAAACAAATTATTTAGCTTCAAATACTTGCGATATAAGTGATATAGTTTCAAATTACGGCGAAATAAACGAGTTAGCTTCAAATCCATGCGAAACACATGATGTAACTTCAAATCAATGCGATGTAGAAGGTTTGGCTTCAGATCCACGGGAAACAAATGATTTAGCTTCAAATACTTGCGATATAAGTGATATAGCTTCAAATGCTGGCGAAATAATCGAGTTAGCTTCAAATCCAAGCGAAGCACATGATGTAGCTTCAAATCAATGCGATGTAGAAGGTTTAGCTTCAAATCTGAGCGAAGCAAATGATTTATCTTCAAATACTTGCGATATAAGTGATATTGCTTCAAATGCAGGCGAAACGAACGAGTTTGCTTCAAATCCATGCGAAACACATGATGTAGCTTCAAATCAATGCGATGTTGAAGGTTTAGCTTCAAATCCACGCGAAACAAATGATTTAACTTCAAATACTTGCGATCTAAGTGGTCTAGCATCAAATGCTTGCGAAATAATCGAGTTAGCTTCAAATCCATTCGAAACACATGGTGCAGCTTCAAATCAATGCGATGTAGAAAGTTTAGCTTCAAATCCATGCGAAACAAATTATTTAGCTTCAAATACTTGCGATATAAGTGATACAGTTTCAAATTATGGCGAAATAATCGAGTTAGCTTCAAATCCATGCGAAACCAATGATGTAGCTTCAAATCAATGCGATGTTGAAGGTTTAACTTCATATCCAAGTGTAGCAAGCGATTTAGCTTCAAATACTTGCGATATAAGTTATATAGCTTCAAATGCTGGCGAAATAAACGAGTTAGCTTCAAATCCATGCGAAACACATGATGTAGCTTCAAATCAATGCGATGTAGAAGGTTTAGCTTCTAATCCATGCGAAACAAATTATTTAGCTTCAAATACTTGCGTTATAAGTGATATAGTTTCAAATTATGGCGAAATAATCGAGTTAGCTTCAAATCCATGCGAAACACATGATGTAACTTCAAATCAATGCGATGTAGAAGGTTTGGGTTCAGATCCACGGGAAACAAATGATTTAGCTTCAAGTTCTTGCGATATAAGTGATATAGCTTCAAATTCTGGCGAAATAATCGAGTTAGCTTCAAATTAATGCGAAACACATGATATAGCTTCAAATCAATGCGATGTAGATGGTTTAGCTTCAAATCCATGCGAAACAAATTATTTAGCTTCAAATACTTGCGATATAAGTGATATAGTTTCAAATGCTGGCGAAATAAACGAGTTAGCTTCAAATCCATGCGAAACACATGATGTAGCTTCAAATCAATGCGATGTAGAAGGTTTAGCTTCTAATCCATGCGAAACAAATTATTTAGCTTCAAATACTTGCGTTATAAGTGATATAGCTTCAAATTATGGCGAAATAATCGAGTTAGCTTCAAATCCATGCGAAACACATGATGTAACTTCAAATCAATGCGATGTAGAAGGTTTGGCTTCAGATCCACGGGAAACAAATGATTTAGCTTCAAGTTCTTGCGATATAAGTTATATAGCTTCAAATTATGGCGAAATAATCGAGTTAGCTTCAAATTAATGCGAAACACATGATATAGCTTCAAATCAATGCTGTGTAGATGGTTTAGCTTCAAATCCATGCGAAACAAATTATTTAGCTTCAAATACTTGCGATATAAGTGATATAGTTTCAAATTATGACGAAATAAACGAGTTAGCTTCAAATCCATGCGAAACACATGATGTAACTTCAAATCAATGCGATGGAGAAGGTTTGGCTTCAGATCCACGGGAAACAAATAATTTAGCTTCAAATACTTGCGATATAAGTGATATAGCTTCAAATTCTGGCGAAATAATCGAGTTAGCTTCAAATTAATGCGAAACACATGATATAGCTTCAAATCAATGCGATGTAGATGGTTTAGCTTCAAATCCATGCGAAACAAATTATTTGGCTTCAAATACTTGCGATATAAGTGATATAGTTTCAAATTATGGCGACATAAACGAGTTAGCTTCAAATCCATGCGAAACACATGATGTAACTTCAAATCAATGCGATGTAGAAGGTTTGGCATCAGATCCACGGGAAACAAATGATTTAGCTTCAAATACTTGCGATATAAGTGATATAGCTTCAAATGCTGGCGAAATAATCGAGTTAGCTTCAAATCCAAGCGAAGCACATGATGTAGCTTCAAAACAATGCGGTGTAGAAGGTTTTGCTTCAAATCCAAGCGAAACAAATGATTTAGCTTCAAATACGTGTCAAACAAACGAGTTAGCTTCAAATCCATTCGATACACATGGTGCAGCTTCAAATCAATGCGATGTATAAGGTTTAGCTTCAAATCCAAGCGAAACAAATGATTTAGCTTCAAATACTTGCGATATAAGTGACATAGTTTCAAATTATGGCGAAATAAACGAGTTAGCTTCAAATCCATGCGAAACACATGATGTAACTTCAAATCAATGCGATGTAGAAGGTTTGGCTTCAGATCCACGGGAAACAAATGATTTAGCTTCAAATACTTGCGATATAAGTGATATATCTTCAAATTCTGGCGAAATAATCGAGTTAGCTACAACTCCATGCGAAACCAGTGATGTAGCTTCAAATCAACGCGATGTTGAAGGTTTAACTTCATATCCATGTGTAGCAAGCGATTTAACTTCAAATACTTGCGATATAAGTTGTCTGGCATCAAATGCTGGCGAAATAATCGAGTTAGCTTCAAATCCATGCGAAACACATGATATAGCTTCAAATCAATGCTGTGTAGATGGTTTAGCTTCAAATCCATGCGAAACAAATTATTTAGCTTCAAATACTTGCGATATAAGTGATATAGTTTCAAATTATGGCGAAATAAACGATTAGCTTCAAATCCATGCGAAACACATGATGTAACTTCAAATCAATGCGATGTAGAAGGTTTGGCTTCAGATCCACGGGAAACAAATGATTTAGCTTCAAGTTCTTGCGATATAAGTGATATAGCTTCAAATTCTGGCGAAATAATCGAGTTAGCTTCAAATTAATGCGAAACACATGATATAGCTTCAAATCAATGCTGTGTAGATGGTTTAGCTTCAAATCCATGCGAAACAAATTATTTAGCTTCAAATACTTGCGATATAAGTGATATAGTTTCAAATTATGGCGAAATAAACAAGTTAGCTTCAAATCCATGCGAAACACATGATGTAACTTCAAATCAATGCGATGTAGAAGGTTTGGCTTCAGATCCACGGGAAACAAATAATTTTGCTTCAAATACTTGCGATATAAGTGATATAGCTTCAAATTCTGGCGAAATAATTGAGTTAGCTTCAAATTAATGCGAAACACATGATATAGCTTCAAATCAATGCGATGTAGATGGTTTAGCTTCAAATCCATGCGAAACAAATTATTTGGCTTCAAATACTTGCGATATAAGTGATATAGTTTCAAATTATGGCGACATAAACGAGTTAGCTTCAAATCCATGCAAAACACATGATGTAACTTCAAATCAATGCGATGTAGAAGGTTTGGCATCAGATCCACGGGAAACAAATGATTTAGCTTCAAATACTTGCGATATAAGTGATATAGCTTCAAATGGTGGCGAAATAATCGAGTTAGCTACAAATCCAAGCGAAGCACATGATGTAGCTTCAAATCACTGCGATGTAGAAGGTTTTGCTTCAAATCCAAGCGAAACAAATGATTTAGCTTCAAATACTTGCGATATAAGTGATATAGCTACAAATGCTGGCGAAATAATCGAGTTAGCTTCAAATCCAAGCGAAGCACATGATGTAGCTTCAAAACAATGCGATGTAGAAGGTTTTGCTTCAAATCCAAGCGAAACAAATGATTTAGCTTCAAATACGTGTCAAACAAACGAGTTAGCTTCAAATCCATTCGATACACATGGTGCAGCTTCAAATCAATGCGATGTATAAGGTTTAGCTTCAAATCCAAGCGAAACAAATGATTTAGCTTCAAATACTTGCGATATAAGTTATATAGCTTCAAATGCTGGCGAAATAAACGAGTTAGCTTCAAATCCATGCGAAACACATGATGTAGCTTCAAATCAATGCGATGTAGAAGGTTTAGCTTCTAATCCATGCGAAACAAATTATTTAGCTTCAAATACTTGCGATATAAGTGATATAGCTTCAAATTCTGGCGAAATAATCGAGTTAGCTTCAAATTAATGCGAAACACATGATATAGCTTCAAATCAATGCGATGTAGATGGTTTAGCTTCAAATCCATGCGAAACAAATTATTTAGCTTCAAATACTTGCGATATAAGTGATATAGTTTCAAATGCTGGCGAAATAAACGAGTTAGTTTCAAATCCATGCGAAACACATGATGTAGCTTCAAATCAATGCGATGTAGAAGGTTTAGCTTCTAATCCATGCGAAACAAATTATTTAGCTTCAAATACTTGCGTTATAAGTGATATAGTTTCAAATTATGGCGAAATAATCGAGTTAGCTTCAAATCCATGCGAAACACATGATGTAACTTCAAATCAATGCGATGTAGAAGGTTTGACTTCAGATCCACGGGAAACAATGATTTAGCTTCAAGTTCTTGCGATATAAGTGATATAGCTTCAAATTCTGGCGAAATAATCGAGTTAGCTTCAAATTAATGCGAAACACATGATATAGCTTCAAATCAATGCTATGTAGATGGTTTAGCTTCAAATCCATGCGAAACAAATTATTTAGCTTCAAATCAATGCGATGTTGAAGGTTTAGCTTCAAATCCACGCGAAACAAATGATTTAACTTCAAATACTTGCGATCTAAGTGGTCTAGCATCAAATGCTTGCGAAATAATCGAGTTAGCTTCAAATCCATTCGAAACACATGGTGCAGCTTCAAATCAATGCGATGTAGAAAGTTTAGCTTCAAATCCATGCGAAACAAATTATTTAGCTTCAAATACTTGCGATATAAGTGATACAGTTTCAAATTATGGCGAAATAATCGAGTTAGCTTCAAATCCATGCGAAACCAATGATGTAGCTTCAAATCAATGCGATGTTGAAGGTTTAACTTCATATCCAAGTGTAGCAAGCGATTTAGCTTCAAATACTTGCGATATAAGTTATATAGCTTCAAATGCTGGCGAAATAATCGAGTTAGCTTCAAATCCAAGCGAAGCACATGATGTAGCTTCAAATCAATGCGATGTAGAAGGTTTAGCTTCTAATCCATGCGAAACAAATTATTTAGCTTCAAATACTTGCGTTATAAGTGATATTGCTTCAAATGCAGGCGAAACGAACGAGTTTGCTTCAAATCCATGCGAAACACATGATGTAGCTTCAAATCAATGCGATGTTGAAGGTTTAGCTTCAAATCCACGCGAAACAAATGATTTAACTTCAAATACTTGCGATCTAAGTGGTCTAGCATCAAATGCTTGCGAAATAATCGAGTTAGCTTCAAATCCATTCGAAACACATGGTGCAGCTTCAAATCAATGCGATGTAGAAAGTTTAGCTTCAAATCCATGCGAAACAAATTATTTAGCTTCAAATACTTGCGATATAAGTGATACAGTTTCAAATTATGGCGAAATAATCGAGTTAGCTTCAAATCCATGCGAAACCAATGATGTAGCTTCAAATCAATGCGATGTTGAAGCTTTAACTTCATATCCAAGTGTAGCAAGCGATTTAGCTTCAAATACTTGCGATATAAGTTATATAGCTTCAAATGCTGGCGAAATAAACGAGTTAGCTTCAAATCCATGCGAAACACATGATGTAGCTTCAAATCAATGCGATGTAGAAGGTTTAGCTTCTAATCCATGCGAAACAAATTATTTAGCTTCAAATACTTGCGTTATAAGTGATATAGTTTCAAATTATGGCGAAATACACGATTAGCTTCAAATCCATGCGAAACACATGATGTAACTTCAAATCAATGCGATGTAGAAGGTTTGGCTTCAGATCCACGGGAAACAAATGATTTAGCTTCAAATACTTGCGATATAAGTGATATAGCTTCAAATTCTGGCGAAATAATCGAGTTAGCTTCAAATTAATGCGAAACACATGATATAGCTTCAAATCAATGCTATGTAGATGGTTTAGCTTCAAATCCATGCGAAACAAATTATTTAGCTTCAAATCCTTGCGATATAAGTGATATAGTTTCAAATTATGGCGAAATAAACGAGTTAGCTTCAAATCCATGCGAAACACATGATGTAACTTCAAATCAATGCGATGTAGAAGGTTTGGCTTCAGATCCACGGGAAACAAATGATATAGCTTCAAATGCTGGCGAAATAATCGAGTTAGCTTCAAATCCAAGCGAAGCACATGATGTAGCTTCAAATCAATGCGATGTAGAAGGTTTAGCTTCAAATCTGAGCGAAGCAAATGATTTATCTTCAAATACTTGCGATATAAGTGATATTGCTTCAAATGCAGGCGAAACGAACGAGTTTGCTTCAAATCCATGCGAAACACATGATGTAGCTTCAAATCAATGCGATGTTGAAGGTTTAGCTTCAAATCCACGCGAAACAAATGATTTAAATTCAAATACTTGCGATCTAAGTGGTCTAGCATCAAATGCTTGCGAAATAATCGAGTTAGCTTCAAAACCATGCGAAAAAAATGATATAGCTTCAAATCAATGCGATGTAGAATGTTTAGCTTCTAATCCATGCGAAACAAATTATTTAGCTTCAAATACTTGCGATATAAGTGATATAGCTTCAAATTCTGGCGAAATAATCGAGTTAGCTTCAAATTAATGCGAAACACATGATATAGCTTCAAATCAATGCTATGTAGATGGTTTAGCTTCAAATCCATGCGAAACAAATTATTTAGCTTCAAATACTTGCGATATAAGTGATATAGTTTCAAATTATGGCGAAATAAACGAGTTAGCTTCAAATCCAAGCGAAGCACATGATGTAGCTTCAAATCAATGCGATGTAGAAGGTTTTGCTTCAAATCCAAGCGAAACAAATGATTTAGCTTCAAATACGTGTCAAACAAACGAGTTAGCTTCAAATCCATTCGATACACATGGTGCAGCTTCAAATCAATGCGATGTATAAGGTTTAGCTTCAAATCCAAGCGAAACAAATGATTTAGCTTCAAATACTTGCGATATAAGTGACATAGTTTCAAATTATGGCGAAATAAACGAGTTAGCTTCAAATCCATACGAAACACATGATGTAACTTCAAATCAATGCGATGTAGAAGGTTTGGCTTCAGATCCACGGGAAACAATTGATTTAGCTTCAAATACTTGCGATATAAGTGATATAGCTTCAAATTCTGGCGAAATAATCGAGTTAGCTTCAAATTAATGCGAAACACATGATATAGCTTCAAATCAATGCGATGTAGATGGTTTAGCTTCAAATCCATGCGAAACAAATTATTTAGCTTAAAATACTTGCGATATAAGTGATATATCTTCAAATTCTGGCGAAATAATCGAGTTAGCTACAACTCCATACGAAACCAGTGATGTAGCTTCAAATCAATGCGATGAAGAATGTTTAACTTCATATCCATGTGTAGCAAGCGATTTAACTTCAAATACTTGCGATATAAGTTGTCTGGCATCAAATGCTGGAGAAATAATCGAGTTAGCTTCAAATCCATTCGATACACATGGTGCAGCTTCAAATCAATGCGATGTATAAGGTTTAGCTTCAAATCCAAGCGAAACAAACGATTTAGCTTCAAATACTTGCGATATAATTGACATAGTTTCAAATTATGGCGAAATAAACGAGTTAGCTTCAAATCCATGCGAAACACATGATGTAACTTCAAATCAATGCGATATAGAAGGTTTGGCTTCAGATCCACGGGAAACAAATGATTTAGCTTCAAATACTTGCGATATAAGTGATATAGCTTCAAATTCTGGCGAAATAATCGAGTTAGCTTCAAATTAATGCGAAACACATGATATAGCTTCAAATCAATGCGATGTAGATGGTTTAGCTTCAAATCCATGCGAAACAAATTATTTAGCTTCAAATACTTGCGTTATAAGTGATATTGCTTCAAATGCAGGCGAAACGAACGAGTTTGCTTCAAATCCATGCGAAACACATGATGTAGCTTCAAATCAATGCGATGTTGAAGGTTTAGCTTCAAATCCACGCGAAACAAATGATTTAACTTCAAATACTTGCGATCTAAGTGGTCTAGCATCAAATGCTTGCGAAATAATCGAGTTAGCTTCAA